>NW_010357726.1:57422-128180 GCF_000414095.1 Morus notabilis
CCAATTAAAACCCCAAAAAAACCAAAAAAAGGGGAAAAAAAAAAAAAAAAAAAAACCCCACATAATCAAAGAAAAAAGACGACTCTCCATATTTAACAAAAAGCCCACCAAGGACTCAGACCATTTCAGACATGACTCTACACATATCTGATCAATCTTGTTGCATCCTTGCAGTGCCTCTCAATTTTTAATCAACTTCCTCCATTTTGCTCTCCTCGTTTCCAGCCTCCTCCAATGGTGGCATGTCGGTGTCATCAGCTCCGGCTTCATCCTCATCAATGCTAAGACCCAGCTTCAGCATTCTGTGAATTCTTGAGGCAAATGTGTTTGGATCGTCTAGGCTAAAACCAGAGGTCAGCAACGCAGTTTCGAAAAGCAGGAGAACCAAGTCCTTCACTGACTTGTCGTTCTTATCGACCTCAGCCCTCTTTCTGAGCTCCTCCATAATGCCATTGTCAGGGTTGATCTCCATTGTCTTCTTGCTAGACATGTAAGAGCTCATGCTGCTGTCCCTTAAAGCTTGAGCCTTCATGATTCTCTCCATGTTGGCTGTCCATCCATATTCCCCTGTAACCAAACAACAAGGTGAGTCCACAATTCTGTCGGATACCACAACTTTCTCCACCTTGTCTCCTAGAATGTCCTTGATTGTCTTGCACAAGTTCTCAAACGACTTCTTCTTCTCCTCCTTTTTCTTCTCCTCCTCTTCCGTCTCATCATCCAACTTAAGTCCCTCCTTCGTTGCGGACACGAGCTTCTTCCCATCGTATTCCTTCAACTGGCCGACAGCATACTCATCGATGGCATCAACCATGTAGAGAACTTCATAGCCTTTCTTCTTCAGCCTCTCCAGGAATGGGGAATTCTCAACGGCCTTCTTGCTTTCACCAGTGATGTAGTAGATGTCTTTTTGGCCTTCCTTCATCCTTGTAACGTAGTCCTTCAAGCTGGTCATCTCATCGCCGCTCTTGGTGGAGTGGTACCTGAGCAAGTCAGCCAACTTGGCCCTGTTCTGGCTGTCCTCGTGAATACCCAGCTTTAAGTTCTTTGAGAAAGCATCATAGAACTTAGCATAGTCTTCTTTATTCTCAGCAATCTCATTGAACATCTCAATGCATTTCTTGACGAGGTTCTTCCTGATAACCTTGAGAATCTTGTTTTGTTGCAGCATTTCACGAGAGATGTTGAGAGGCAGATCATCAGAATCCACCACACCCTTCACGAATCCGAGGTACTCGGGAATGAGCTCCTCGCAGTTGTCCATGATGAACACTCTGCGCACATAGAGCTTGATGTTGTTCGTCTTCTTCCTGGTGTCAAACAGGTCAAATGGGGCTCTCTTGGGAACGAAAAGGATAGCCTTGAATTCAAGTTGCCCTTCGACAGAGAAGTGCTTAACGGCGAGATGGTCTTCCCAGTCATTGGTGAGGCTCTTGTAAAACGAAGCGTACTCGTCCTTTGTGATCTCCTCAGGCTTCCTTAGCCAAATTGGTTTCTGCTTGTTGACGAGTTGCCACTCATGACTCACCTCCTTAACCTTCCTCTTCTTCGATTTCTTCTCCTTCTCCTCATCGACATCCTCAACATCTCCTTCCTCTTCCTTCTTGATCTCCTCATCCTCATCATCACTGATCTCCTTCTCAGTGGTTTTCTCCGTCCAAAGATAAATGGGGTAACTGATAAACTCAGAGTGCTTCTTCACAAGGTCCTTCAGTCTCCTTTCCTCCAAGTACTCTAACTGCAATAAGAAAAATCCACAAATCATTCACAACCAAACTCCAAAAACCAAACAATCAAGTAATTTGTACCTAAACATGACATCTGATAACTTAAATAAAATATTATCTGATCATTCTCACCTGGTCCGCCTTGAGGAAGAGTGTGATCTTGGTTCCTCTGCCCAACTGCTCTCCCTCCGTGTCCCTGGTGACTGTGAAAGACCCCCCAGCCTGTGACTCCCAGATGTACTGCTCGTCGTCATTGTGCTTGGTTGTCACAATAACTTTCTCAGCTACCAAGTAAGCCGAGTAAAACCCGACACCGAATTGCCCGATCATGCTGACATCAGCCCCAGCCTGCAATGCCTCCATGAACTCCTTCGTTCCAGACCTTGCAATCGTACCCAAATTGTTCACCAAATCTATCAAAAAAAAAAAAAAAATCGTTCAATTAATTAAGACCATCATTAAGATATGAATAATAAATTTCACCAAAAATGAAATAAGAAGCTTTTGGAGTTGAAGCATAATGAAAAAGTGAAATACGCACCAGCTTTGGTCATGCCAATTCCACTATCAATAATTGAGAGAGTTTTGCTGGCCTTGTCAGGAACAAGCCTAATGAAGAGCTCGGGCTGAGCATCTAGCTTGCTCTTGTCCGTCAAACTCTCAAATCTGATCTTGTCCAATGCCTGTAACAAACCAACTTCAATGTGAATACTTCAATTATATAATTAATAATACCATGCATACCATTCGCCTTTTTTTTTTCCCTTTTTATAAAGTATTCACAAAATTTCTGGAATGTTTTGTCCTTCTAGGCTCTAGCTTCTTTCGGTACCAATAACATATCCTCTAACAGATTTGCAGAGTTCAACTCTTCAAATTATGCTAAAATACAAATAAATAAATAAGCTTTAGGCACACGAAAAACGAGGCCTTTGTAAAAATAGCTCATAGAAAAGTTTTATTAGTAAAATAACTTTTTAAAAATTTTTATTTACAAAATCACTTTAGAATGATTACGAACGACCATTTTTTAAAAAGAACGACCATTTTTTAAGAAAAACGACCAGTTGGTCATTCTAGCATATTTCTCCACGAAAAACAGAGCAGACTCTGAATACTAATATGAGAGTCAAATTGATTCGGATTGAAAAAGTAATAATAAAAGTTTTTCACAAGCTTAAGTTTCGATTCTAATCTCGGAGAATCAGTATAATCAGGACCAAAACCAGCACAATAAGACCGAGGAAACAAAAAAAAATCAGAGAATGGAAATTGGAAGAGGAGAAGAAGACGTACGTCGGAGGCATTGCTGATGAGCTCACGAAGGAAAATCTCCTTGTTGCTGTAGAAAGTGTTGATGATGAGGCTGAGAAGCTGGTTGATCTCAGCCTGAAAAGCGAACGTCTCGGTCTCTCCCATCTGAACCTCCGCCATGGATTCCGATGACAAAAACAGAGAGATTACTGAAGAGAAGACGAAGAAGATGAAGAACAGAGAAAGCTAGAGAACGGAATTGGAAGCGTGATTGCGAATTGGGAATTGGAAAGTGATTTCTTTCTTGTGTTCGTGAGATGGGAATGGAGGAGAGTGGTATTTATAGTGGAAGAAGTTCTAGAGGCTTCGTCGGGAAATGAAGGAGGTCATGAAGTGGAGTCGGGGACGTTCAGATCAATTTTCGCGGGTTCTAGACTCTTCTTCCATTGGCTATTAAATAATAAGAATTGTTTTTTTTAATTTTTGCGTGGGACTTACGCTCGGCTTGATTCGTTAAGAGCTAGACGACCATTCTGCTGTGCCACGCTGGTAATTGACGACGTTACTTTCTTTCTTTCTTTTTTTTTTTTTTTTTTTTTTTTCTTTTTTTTTTTTTTTTTTTTTTTTTTTTTTTTTCCTTCTTCTTCTGTGTAACGACATTACGTATAAAAGATAAAAGGGAAAAATTTACTCTCTAAATTTAAGTTTAATATTTTCTATTTTTAAAAATTTTATGCTGGTATTTTGACATTTTAAATTTTTTTTTTATATATTTTGGAATCATTTTTTGAGACACAAAAAGATAAAATTATTTTTATTGTAAAAATTTATCTATTGACCAAAATTTTGAAGAAAAAAAAAGAATTTTAAAAATTTGTATACTTATAAAGCATAATCCTTTTTTAAAATTCCTCTCTTCAAAATCTTTTTTAAGTTTTTTTCTTCAAAATTCTAGTCAGCAAATAAATTTTTACAATAAGGAAAATTTTGTCTTTTTATATCCCGAAAAATAGTTTCGAGGTATTAAGAAAAGATTTTTTAAAATGTCGAGATACAGGTATGAAATTTTCAAAAATAAAAAATATCAAATTTAAATTTTGATAGAGTACCAAAATGAAATTTTCGGAAGACAAAAACCAAAAAACAACAAGAACCTATTTCACGACAAGTAAGCCATGAAATTTAATAGGGGAAAGTTGAGATAAATCAAAATTTTGAATTGACTTGTTAATGTAGTGAAAATTAAAATTTAATAATTTTTTATCTCGTTTTATTTTTTTTTATCTCTTTATCTTCATTTTTTATTAGCTTAATCTTTATTTTTCATTATCGTAGTATTTTTTGTGAAGAATTATTTATTTATTTATGTCAGTGTTTAAATTTGAAATAATATATACAAGTAAAAAGATGTAAACAAGAGGTTATAAAATTAAAAGTAAAATCTAACCTTTAAAAAAGAAAACCTAAGGGTGTAAAAATAAAAAATTTAAAGTATTTTGCACAAAGTTTAAAATTTAAAAATTTTCAAAGGACAAACATAAATCATAGACAAAGTAATATTTTTTAAAAATGTTAATAATACCACTTGGGCCTGGCTCACAAAAGAAATGACGAGAAAAGATAATAAACGACATGGACGTTAACGACAATAATAAAAATAACAAGAAATATCCTCGAAAGAGGAAAAAGAAGATGGAGCGAGAAATGATAAAAGCACATACAAACGACAAAAATCTAAGAACGACATAAAATAAAACGACAATAAGGTTTTTTTTTCTCGTTAATTTCACCCATTTAAATTTAAAATTAAAATTTTGTTATAATAAAAAACTCTTAAAAATAATCATATTTAATTTTTTTATTAAAATAAAAAATTCTCACATAAAGTCATATCTTAACTTAAATTATAAATTCAAATCAGCGACATAAACGGAACGGAACAGAGAGAAGAAGGAGAGACTCTTTAAAAAAATAAAAAAATAATAAAAAGAAGAAGAAGAAGAGACTAGAGAGTTCCGTCAACCAATCAACTTTACCCCTCTCCGCTTAACTCTCCATTTTTCCCAGTTCTTACATCGCCGTTTCGGCCTTTGAGAAGAGAAACCAAAACCAAAACCGTTATCGTTAACACCAAAATAAACAAATGGCAATTTAGCTGATGAAATGACCTCCCATTTCATCAGGAGAAGACAGGAAAAACGACGTAAACGACAATCCCATCAAGGAAAAGATTGTGGAAACCCAAAAAGAAAAACTTAGCATCGAAATATGACTAAAAAGCGACATGAAACTCAAATCGAAATCCATCAAAATTGATTTAAACTGGAAGAACAATATAACGCCACCAAAAACAACAAAACAAAAGGTTTAACGCCAGTAGCATCTAAAGCGGATCAACATAGAAACAAAATGAAGCAAACGACGTAGATATTGAAACACGAGATTATAATGAAAATGAAAACGACTAAAACAAATCTACAAATGACATTAACAAGAAAACGACATTCATTTGCAAACGACATTAACCTTGAAAAATGAGTTACGAAGGAGAATACAAACAATGCAATACCAAACATAAAACGACAACATTCTAGAAAAAAAGACCTAAAACGACAGCAAAACAAAGACGACACCCACAAAATAATGAAAAGGAAACTTGAAAAAAGGACATCCCTTTATTTCCTCCCAAATGACATTAGCGTAAAAAACGACGACAAGGTTAAAGCGACATTGAAGAGTAACAACACGAAAGTTAAGACTCAGTCAACGACATAAACACACTTTTGGAACGCTATAATGAGATTGCGCACAGGAGTGGATGTAATTATTTCTTAGAATTGACCTTGATTGAAATAAATTCATTATGAATTTATCAGTGTGGTACTGGTTGGATTTTTAGTCTAACAACAACGTCAGTTTAAAAATTAAAAATATAAAAACATTTTATTAATTTTGAATGTAACATTTAATTTAGGTTTAGATCTGTGGGAGTAACAGAACAAACAAGAGCTCGTAGATCATTTGTACTCGAACGTTCACATGATAATGCTTAAAAAGGCGCCACAGATTCAGTCGTCCACTCTTACTACATAGCCAGAAGTGGAAAGATTTCAGGGTTTTTTTTTTTTTTTTTTTTTTTTTTTTTTTTTTTTTGTATTTTTGAGTTACGGTGATTTGAGTGATTATTTTGAGTTAAATTTAAATTATAATTTGAGTTGAAGTTGTAATTTGAGTTTGTGTTTGGATATACACATTTAAGTTATGATTTGAATTGAGAATCTTTTTGAATTTACATTTGGGTGGGTCAAAACTCAAATTTATATTTAGATAGTATTTTAATAAAAACTCAATGGTGATGAAAAAATTTAATAAGGTATATGGGTGTGGTTTTATTCGTCTTTTCGTTGTAAATGTCTAAATCAGAATTAAAATGAAAAAATTATGACATTTTTAAGAATAAAAAAATATTGTTCATTAATTTGAGTTCGAGTTTATGAACTCGAGTTGAAGAGAAAATTTGAACTCGAGTTGAAGAGGAAACTTAAACTCGAATTTAACCTTAAACTCGAGTTTAAACTCAAATTTTACAAAGAATATAAATTTAAATAAAATTATAACTTAAATTCAAATATTTTCTAAATTTTGTTGCAAAGAACAACCCTTTTGACTTCTGCCTTGAACTCTGAGATCACGATTAACAATTATTAACACCTCGGATTCACCACTGATTGTCTCCTTTCCTTAGGAGGATTATAATAACTGGTCTTACGGATGAGAAAGCCTCTCTTGGCTTCTACAGGTCCGGTCCGGGAGTCAAGATTTCAAGAAACATCATGTAATGAGATGTTTCAATTTTCATGATTTCGATATGAAAAGCCCATTCTACTATTATATATATATAAAAAAAAAAAAAAAGAAGCTCCTTTCTACTCGGTTTTACATGATTATTTGGTTTTTACGAGCAGGAATTTGCAAAACACAGCGAGGATATATGACGATGTTGCAATAGGATAATCTCAAGGATTGGCATATAAGAAATATATAGTATTTTCAGACGTTCATTGTGATAACGCAAACATTATCCACATCAAGAGCAAGAGTAAAGCATTCACAAGGACCCTAAAAAGATGAAAAACTCAACCAAAACTAGACATGACACTCCAAAAGAAGCAGACACCATAAACACACACAAGAACTTTTTTTTTTTTTTTTTTTAAGATTTTGTACTCATCAGCACTGCCATGAAATTTTATTATCTAAGCTCAGTCGACCTCCTCCATCTTGCTCTCCTCGTTTGCATCCTCCAATGCAGGCATGTCTGCGTCGTCTCCTGCAGTTTCATCCTCGTCAATGCTGAGACCAAGCCTCAACATCCTGTGGATCCTCGAGGCAAATGTGTTGGGGTCGTCGAGACTGAAACCGGAGGTCAAAAGGGCAGTCTCATAAAGGAGGAGCACCAAGTCCTTTACCGACTTGTCGTTCTTATCGGCCTCTGCCCTCTTCCTCAGCTCCTCCATGATGCCATTGTCCGGGTTGATCTCCATAGTCTTCTTGCTAGACATGTAAGAGCTCATGCTACTATCCCTTAAAGCTTGAGCCTTCATGATTCTCTCCATATTGGCTGTCCAACCATACTCCCCTGTGACCAAACAGCAAGGTGAGTCGACAATTCTGTCGGATACTACCACCTTCTCCACCTTGTCACCTAGAATTTCTTTGATGGTCTTGCACAAATTCTCAAATGACTTCTTTTTCTCCTCCTTTTTCTGTTTCTCCTCTTCTGACTCATCATCCAGCTTCAGTCCCTCTTTTGTTGCAGAGACGAGCTTCTTTCCGTCGTACTCCTTCAATTGCCCAACAGCATACTCGTCTATGGCATCAACCATGAAGAGTACTTCATAGCCTTTCTTCTTAAGCCTCTCCAAGAGTGGAGAGTTCTCAACAGCTTTCTTGCTTTCACCGGTAATGTAATAGATGTCTTTCTGGCCTTCCTTCATTCTTGTAACGTAATCCTTCAGGCTGGTCATCTCGTCGCCGCTCTTGGTTGAGTTGTACCTTAGCAGGTCAGCCAACTTGGCCCTGTTCTGACTGTCTTCATGGATACCCAACTTTATATTCTTGGAGAACGCATCATAGAACTTAGCATAGTCCTCTTTGTTCTCGGCAATCTCGTTAAACATCTCAATGCATTTCTTGACGAGATTCTTCCTGATAACCTTGCGAATCTTGTTTTGTTGCAGCATTTCACGAGAGATGTTAAGTGGCAGATCATCAGAATCTACAACACCTTTCACGAATCCGAGGTACTCCGGAATGAGCTCCTCACAATTGTCCATTATTAACACTCTGCGGACATAGAGCTTGATGTTGTTCATCTTCTTTCTGGTGTCAAACAGATCAAATGGGGCCCTCCTGGGAACAAAAAGGATAGCCTTGAATTCGAGCTGCCCTTCAACGGAGAAGTGCTTAACTGCAAGGTGGTCCTCCCAGTCATTGGTAAGACTCTTGTAGAAGGACGCGTACTCCTCCCTTGTGATCTCCTCAGGTTTCCTCAGCCAAATTGGTTTCTGCTTGTTGATTAGTTGCCACTCGTGGCTCACCTCCTTAACCTTCTTTTTCTTTGAATTCTTCTCTTTCTCCTCATCGACTTCCTCGACATCTCCGTCCTCTTCCTTCATTTCTTCATTCTCATCATCACTGATTTCCTTCTCGGTGGTCTTCTCGGTCCAAAGGTAAATGGGATAGCTTATAAACTCGGAGTGCTTTTTCACAAGGTCCTTCAATCTTCTTTCCTCCAAGTATTCCAACTGCAAAAGGAAAACAAAAGAAGACAAACTTGGTCAACACCGCAACGTCGAAGAAAATACGTCTATGGTTTTAAACAACAAACATTATATTTAAAATAACAAGCAGTGATTGGATCGAATTCTTACCTGGTCATCCTTAAGGAAGAGAGTGATCTTAGTTCCTCTCCCCAGTGGCTCACCATTTACATCTCTAGTTACCGTGAAAGACCCACCAGCCTGCGACTCCCACGCATATTGCTCGTCGTCATTGTGCTTGGTTGTCACAATAACTTTCTCAGCAACCAAGTAAGCCGAGTAAAACCCAACACCAAACTGACCAATCATGCTCACATCAGCACCAGCCTGCAATGCCTCCATGAACTCCTTGGTACCGGACCTCGCAATTGTACCCAGATTGTTCACCAAATCTAACAAAATCAACCAGTTCAATTTCAATTAGAACTCCAAAACTTGAATAGTTGAACATTACTATAATGACGCTATCAAAGAATCGGGTGATTGAATAATATACCTGCTTTAGTCATGCCAATACCACTGTCAATGATGGAGAGAGTCTTGTTAGCCTTGTCAGGGACAATCCTGATAAAAAGCTCGGGCTGCGAATCGAGCTTGCTCTTGTCCGTTAAGCTCTCAAACCTGATTTTATCCAACGCCTAAACAGAACAAAAGGCAAAATAACAATGAAAAATAATTCCCACACTCAAATCGTATTATCATCTTAAAGCTTCTCAAGCCTCTTTATTTGTTTACACACACACACACACACATATTATATTCGTTAGCATAAGTTTCGGTTGAAACAAAGGTTATATAGAAAATTAAATGGAATCATCCATCTCACGAACAGATAACTAGTGTTCAACCTAGCTAAGAATTTTTCTCAAATCCTATTGTTTGTTTCACGTTTCCTTTTCATTGTTCCTATATCTCTAGTGACAATTACTCACAATTACAAAACCTACAGCACTACATGGAGTCGTTTCACAAATTCTTCTCGGTAACCAAACAATGTACAGAAAAACAAACAACAATTCCAGATTCACAAGCTCGAAGAAGTAGAAAAGGAAAAAAAAAAAAAAAAAAAAAAAGGTAAAAACTTACATCAGAAGCATTGCTGATGAGCTCACGAAGGAAAATCTCCTTGTTGCTGTAGAAGGTGTTGATGATCAGGCTAAGAAGCTGGTTAATCTCAGCCTGGAAAGCAAAGGTCTCGGTCTTTCCCATGCGCACGTCTGCCATGGATTCCGATCACCACCAAATTCGAACTCAAAACAATCAAAAAGTTTTTTTTTTTTTTGAATCGGCGAGAGCGAGAGAACGGAAGCGGTTGACACGTTTCGAGAGTTGCGAACTGAGAGACAAGGGCAAATCGGGTATTAAGATTTATAGGAGTGAGACTGAAGGGTGGGTCTTTCGCGGGGAATTTCGAGGAGGTTCTCGTGGCTTCTTGTCTTTGCAGTTGCTAGCGAGTTCGCGAGATGTCGTATGAGTTTCGCGGTTTTGAAGTGTTCCACCTTATATTTGAATTTTTTTTTCGTTTTCAGTATTGGCCCCAAATTTTTTTATTTTTGGAGACTTTCACCAAAATTTTAATTTCAAAAATCTATTTTACTAACTTTTTAAGTTTCATTTTTTTTCACCGATTCGAGTTTTATTATAATAAAAAGTTCTTAAAAACAATCATATTTAATTTTTTTATTATAATAAAAAATTCTCACATAAAATTATATTTAAACTCAAATTAAAAACTCGAATTAACGAACTAAACGGACCTTATGATTACAGTGTTTCTCATTTTAGTTAGCTTCTCGTTAAATTGGTGACCGAAAACCAGTAAACATCTCGTGTTAGGACAGAAAATCTCATGTCCAACTAAAAATTTTCAAATCTAATTCAACTCTCTTTCGAACACTTTCAAAACTAAATCCACATTAAATTATCAAAATTAGAAGTTCAGGTGTTAAGTCGCCTACAACTAAAATGTTTAAAACAATAATGTTGAAAACCCCTTTCATCCCAAAAAAAAACAATTACTTTGACATCTTGTAGTTTTAATACTATTAAAAAAGGTATTCTAACAATTTAAAAAGTGTTATTTCAATATCACAAAGTCGTTTTTTGAAATATAAATATCCTTTATATTATTAACGATAGAAAATAAGTTTAAAATACACAAAATTATTTTAAAATGTTTTGAAAGCAAAAATTAAAAAAAAAAAGCGCACTAAAAAAGATAATCAAACTAAAAAAAACTTTCATTAACTTAGTGGTATGTTTATGTACGCGTAATCAGAATGGTCATGAATTAGAGTGGGCATAATTCAGAGTGACTAAGATTTAGAGTGAGGAATCAGAGTCAGAATAAGCTGTTTATTTAGTAACAAGATTCGAAATCAGAGTCACTTCACATTTCATTCACGTGTTTACATCCCAAATTAGAATGAACTAGTGTAAAAATTCTAATATAACCTTTAAGTCAACTATATATTTTTAATTTAAAAAATAAATTGTGTACTTGTTATATTAAAATTAATCATTATTAAAATATTTAGTACAATAATAGAGTAATATACTAATAAATATAAATTGTATAATTATTTAAAATATAAAAATAAATTGACAAAATTTAAATAAAATATATAAAATAAAAAATAGCGTTAAAAATTAAAATTTATTATTAATTTATTAAACAAAATAAAGTACATATTTATTATATTAAAGTTAACAATAATTACATTAATATTACAATATTAGACAAATAAAATAGTAAATATAGGTTGTAATTATTATTTTTTTAATTTTATATTTGTAAGTAACATAAGGGTATGATAGTAATTTAATTTTCATATTAGAAATGTGAGTCATAATCCTAAGGGGGTATGGAAGTGCTAATCTCAATCCTTAATCTCAAATTTGAGTGGGACACACTAATTTCACTCCCATTTTAAGATAAAAAAGAATAAATAAACATAGAATTGACTCATATTTTCCACTATCATTCTCAATTTTTAATGATTTTGTGAGAGAAGGATCAAATGTGTGACTCTCAAAATAGATTGGGGAGTAAGTTGTAATATTCTAAAATATGTTGGCCAAAATAGGACGAGGCTGTAGTTCGGGGCCTAAAATTAAATTTAATACATTACTTTTTTTTGTTTTGTTTTTTGAATTCTTTACTTGCTTAATAATCGCTATTATTATTCTCTGAGTCGAGAATTTTCTTACGTTGCTTTTTGGAATACTCTCCGTAGCCCGTCTCGTTTTTTCCACGATAATTTAATTTTTAGAGTACATGAGTTTATATTTATATTTTTTATTTTTAATAATTACTTTTTTATATTTAATTTTAAGAGTATATGAGTTTACATTTTTATTTTTTATTTTTAATAATTATTTTTTTATTAATATAATTATTTAATTAAAAATATTATGGATCAAAAGTAAAAAATAAAAATTTTAACTTAGAGTATTTATCAAGATTACGTGAGTGAGTAAGTTATCTAATTTGGGCTTGGATCCTTGAGAATGGTGGACAGACCCAAAGTAAAAGCCCTAATACTTCCTATTTTTTTGGGTTGCAAGCATCAAGTAAAAAAAAAATAAAAAATTTAAAAAAAAAACTTCCAAAAAGAAATAAATACATATTTCCTGGTTACATAAATAATAATATATCCTGAAAACGACAATAAAAATGGAGAACGACAAGGTGAAAACAACAAGAAACGATTAACGGCATTAACTCAAAACACGAGAAAACAACAATATTATACAAAAGACATCAAATTAAAACGACAAAAACAAAAAAACGACAACAAAGTTCGCAAAGGGCAGCTAGCAAAACGTTCAACGTAAAAACGACATTCCGTAGAAATAACAGAAACCGCAAATATGGAAACGACGCAAGTCCTAAAACACTTGGAAACGACAAGGACCTACTCAATTAATATTAAACAGCATCAAACATAAAAACGACGTTAGTATAGAAGCAGTGTGTAACAAACAACTGCAACAAGTAAACGACAAAAGACACCAAAAGGAAAACGATATTAAGATACAAAACGACAGTAAAATAGAAACTACCCGAATCTGAAAATACGGTAAAAGGACAATAGTTTCATAACAACGTCAACGTATTGCAACATCAGCATAAAACAATAACAATATCAAAACTGTTATGAAAACTATTAAAATGCAAAACTAAAAATTTTGGCACTATAGAAGCAGTGTGTAACAAACAACTGCAAGTAAACGACAAAAGACACCAAAAGGAAAACGATATTAAGATACAAAACGACAGTAAAATAGAAACTACCCGAATCTGAAAATACGGTAAAAGGACAATAGTTTGATAACAACGTCAACGTATTGCAACATCAGCATAAAACAATAACAATATCAAAACTGTTATGAAAACTATTAAAATGCAAAACTAAAAATTTTGGCACTATTCACGATTACTGTTTGCATAATACTTATTATTTGCAAAGTAAGATTATCGATTACTGTTTGCATAATACTTACTATTTGCAAAGTAAGATTCTGACATGAAAAGTAACTTTGATTGACTTACATAGTAACTTTGACTGAGGTAGACAGCTACTATTTATAACACTTCCTCTTAGAGGTCCACCATTCAGGATGCCTCATTAAAAACCTTACTAGGAAAAACACAGTGGGATAAAAACCATAATAAAGAGAAAAAGAGTACATCATTTATCTATACGTGTTTATACTACATCGTTAAAAACCTTATCAGGAAATATAGTGGGATAAAATCATAATAAGAGAAAAAGAGTACAGTCACGTAAACTCCCCATCAAGTTGACATGTATAGGCATTCCTCATAAATCTCATAGATGACGGATCCCGATATTATAGATATGCTTTCTAAATGTTGTAGTGGGAAGTGTTTTTGTGAAAAGATCTATTGCATTGTCACTTGATTGAATGTATTGAATATTAATATCCCTATTGTTGGTTTCTAAAACGATTTCGGATGCAGAAACGTGTAACTAGCGGATCGTTGATAACAAAATTTTCATAAAACTTTGAGATACTCTATAGATTACATTAATTTATGCACGAATAAATTAATCAAATTAATTTATTTACCTAGCAAACGATTAGGTCGATAACTTGAGTTTTTTGACCACGAACGTTCCTTGCTCCAAGCTAGTTTAGAACACCCAAATCTTACTTGTCAATTCCTTGAATCTACGATTATAGTTGTTGACTTTCTTAAAATCCTAGAAACATAAATTGTTTCACTCATCGTGAGTAACGGGAAGTACGACTTCTTTTTGGTGATCGTATCTCTCTTTCAGACTTTTCTAAAAGATAAGTGGATTTTTAACCGTGAGATATTCACATTTCAAGGCGTCATTAAGATGTTTACAATGGAAAATCATTGCTTTCGCATTTTCTTATAGTAACTTCTTATTATTTTATTTAATGGTATCAGATAGACCCATTAACTCTAGATGCATTTATATAAGGGTGACAATTCATGTTAGTGGGTCGTGTTTGTGTCCACCCATTTATTAATTGTGTCAGAAAACATCAACCTAAATACGACATGTTTATTAAACGTGTAAAAAATGTCAACCCAAACACGACAAATTTATTAATCATGTTAATCGTGTCAACCCGTTTAAATTAATATATTGAATAAATAATTAATATAATAATGACTTGTTTAACACGATTAAGACAAATTTAATATGTTTATTGGTCAATTTATCTTTTCCTTTAAGAAAAATATATGAATTTTACCTACATGGTTACTACACGGTTAATATAATATCTTTTCCTTTAAAAAAAATAAACACAGTTACTATTTACACAGTATTTACGATTTACGTTTATTATTTACACAATAAGATTCTGACATTAATTTTGACTGACTTGTATAATAACTGAGGTCCACAGCTACTATTTATAATAAAAACATCGGGTGAATTGAAGAAAGCGACCCCACTAAAACCACGACAAGAACCACACAAACGACATCAATCTAAAAAAATGGCAGAAGAAAAAAACATTGTAAAAGCTACAACAAACGGAGAAGTATAACGATTTGAAAAGCGACACGAATCTGAAGAGAAAAGTCTAAGCACGTCATCAACAAAAATGTCAAAAACCACGACAATCCAAAACAACAACAACAGAAAAACGACAACAATATGAAAACAATCAACATTGAAAACTTTCAGTAGATAAACGACGGTAAGAGGAAATGCATGTCGCAAATGCCATTCTACTTGGTTTCTTCGAATTTGAAACTTGTAGCATATTTTGTTGGGGATGAGACGTGAGCTCAGCACAAATGAATGTGAACGTTAAGGTATTGGAAGAAGTATCTTTTAGATTTTTAGATTACACAAGATTCTTCACATGTATAAGAACGTAACATATACAGTAGGAGTCATTCAAAATACAATTTTTCACAAAGCAATGTTTCATGGTGTTCAATGCCACACATTAAAAGAATGTGTATCTCACAATATATACTTTATACGCCTTTTATTAATTGTGGTATCTAACGCTACTTGTTTTCCGAGTATTTTTGTTGGGCAGTCATACTCAGTAAACATGAGTACATACATCACCAAAAGAGACTATCTTAACTGTGCTTTTCCACCGCCATAAATTTCCCAGTCAATTAAGCTCGCAGCAAATTGCAGGATCAGATAAAGATGGTCTGAAAGCTCTTTTATCATTAACTTTTTATGTCACTGGTATGAAAAATCAACAATAAAGTCTCGTTTATTTTACCGATTTGAGTTTAAAATTCAAGTCTTGTTATAGTAAAAAGCTCTCAGATACAGTCACATTTAATTTTTTTAGTACAGTAAAAAACTGTCACATAAAGTCACATCTCAACTCGGCCATAAATTAATATCTGATTAAAATGCAATGAACTTCTGATTCACACAAAAACACTATCTTCATCAAGCAAAAATGATAAATATGCCGGCATAAATCATTGATTCATTAGGCACTTGTGATTTACACATGATCTACTTTTGGTGGCTAAACAGGCTGTCTTGGCTATTGCATGCGCCCTCTTATAGTGTTTCAAAATCTTAAAGGAAAAGTCACAAAGGAAAATTAGGGACGATGCACTAAGCATTAAGGCATAGCTCTTCATGTGGTCGAATGGCTAGATACAAGTATAACCCCACAACAGAAAAAGCCTTTTAGAACATAACAAATTGGTAAACTAAGATTTTAATTTGCTTACAATTCTCTTTGTGCCTAATGATGTCAAAGGTCTCAAGAAAGATACATGAATAGTGTAATATGATACCTATTTTTTTTTTTCTTTTTTAATATAATGCAAGATCGAATCTGAACTCTTCTAAAGTCCACCCCACCCTATTCTATACCGTTTCACCCAGTGATCATTGACAAAATACCTCTATTTTCTTATTTTGTTTCTAGGAAAATAATATATACCGGTTGATTGCTTATGATATTAAATAATATATACCGGTTGATTTATTATATCTTATTCACCAAGTAGAAATAAATTATATAGAGGTGGAACTTCCTCCAACCAAATAAGTTCATCGTCTAAATCTATTGGCATAATATTCACCCATTCATGAACAACTTTAAATAGTTTAAGCTTTTAAAGGAATTTTTAATGTAATATTATAGGCTTTTGTTGGGCAAATAGATTTGCATATGACCTAAACCAAAGCAACCATCTCGTGACTACAACTACCAAACCATGAAAGGCGGATATCCACATTAAAACATCTTTTTTTTTGAAAAAAAAAAAAAACTATTAAGCCGTTGTTGTTTGATAGCCATTACAATTCAAAACTTTGTCAAAAGTGGCAACTTGAAATGAAAAATGACTTATCATACAACAACTAAAATTTCCCACTTGCCTCAAAAACCAAGAATCCGTACCAAGATGGGTTCATATTCATAGATTTCAAGATAGCAATGAAATTGAGAAACATTTTTTTTACTCAAAACAGAAAAAAAAAAAAAGTTGGCAAGTAATATGAAGTTCATACGAAAAGAAAAATAATTGAAAGCAGTTAAAAGACATGGAAATACTGTGAAAAATCACTGAATTGATGGGGACTTTTATCAGGTGAGTTGAATGGATGAGAAGGATGATGCATAAAGTTTTTGTTAAAGATTAAAGGGTGAGAAAGACCCGTGAGAGGAAATTTTGTCAAAAAAGCGCTTTATTAATAAAAATACTAGATGGGTAGTTGAATAAAGAAAATATAGATAAATGTTTTGAGAAAGATACTTGAAAGCTAAATCATCATAAAAATTTAATTGGAGTAGTTGGGTAAGTCCTACCCAATAAGAAGATTATGGAAAGGTTCTAAATTCTATCTTCTACGAGCCATAAGATTTATAAAATGGTCAATTGGAGAATATGAAAATGCATAATACATCCCACTTTGGCTTTTTTTTTTTAATTGATATTGTTGTTAATTATCTTATGAGCTAATTCTTATTGAGTTATACATGGAGGAATGTAAAAAATAATGGTTTCACTCGCTTTATTTATTTGTTCATATATTTTTTTTTACGTTTTCCTTTTTTTTTTTTTTTTTTCCTTTTCACATAAGTCATCACGTATCTATCAGGGAAAAAATATGAGAAAATGGACCGTCAATATAGTTGAAAAATTCAGCAATGAGAACATATTAACGCGTAAAGGAAATTAAAAATGTTAAAACAACCCGACGTGAGGAAGTAGAAACACTACCAAAGTTCGGCCAATATTTAGGTCCCGTTCATTTCGTTAATTCGAGTTTAGAATTCGAGTTTTGTTACAGTAAAAAGTTCTCACAAACAATCACATCTAATTTTTTTATTACAGTAAAAAGCTCTCACATAAAATCACATCTCAACTCAAATTAAAAACTCAAATCAGCGAACTAAACGGACCCTTACTATTTAGCAAACATTAGAGGTGTGAAAAAGAGAATTATCTTTCTCATTATCTTTTGTTAATGTTTTTTTGTGGTAGACCGGAGAACAGGGTGTGATTGTTGATAATGTCGTGAAATAAAAGTCAATTGTCAAAAGGGTTATTCTCTTCTACGTTGAATTCCAAAGTTCAAATCGTGGACCAAATAACAGATATAACAAGCAATTAATCGCAGCCGTACACTGGAAACACAAGGAGAAGAATAGAACGGACTCACTCCCCCTTTTCCGGGTTTTTTAGATCTTTCTGTAAGGTCAATTTTTAATTATTATATTTAATTAGAATCATATTAAATAAAAAAATACGCAAAATAAACAAAATATGAATATGACAACTGAAAATGGGGCTTTATATATATATATAAATATATATATTATAGTCAAAATCTATAATGCAATATCGTGAACATATAACAGGCCAAACTTTCTTGACTGTTATTACCAGTTTAGGTCAACTTGGTAATGCTCTGAAAATTGTGTCTAAATCATCCATTAGATTTTGAATTACTCACAAATGGCTTTACGCATATTTATGACCACACTTATGCAAATGATAAAAGGTGTAGAGCAAGTAATAAATAATAAATAAATAAATAAAGATAATAGAGAAAAAGGTTCACTGTGCTAAAAAAGAGATTTTTTTTTTATAATTTTTTATTTGATAACTGAAAACGCCTATTTATTTATTTATTTAAAGAAAACAACAATACCCTTCCTTTTTTTTTCCCCGAACAATACCCTTATCACATACCAAGTGATATATGCAATTTTTGTATACAACAACGACAACATATTATTAGATCATTTCACATTATTATAGGGAAAATTCACTCGAGTTTTTAATGCTTTTCTCAATAAATAAACAAATAGTACAACAATTAAAATACACACACACTTGTGTTTTATCAATAAAGGTACAACTATATTTTTTTTATTGATATAAATATATTCCTATTCAATAAAAAGTAATCCCTATTTTATTTCACAATTCAAGTGACATTTTCTAATAGAAATTTTCATACTCTCATAATTCCATAAAATTATTATTATTATTATCTCAAAAAAATTAATTAATTATTTTCCCGGGAAAAAAGAACAAAAGAAAAGAAGGGGGAAACAGAGGAAGACAGAGACGTGGTTTCTAACAAAAAACCGCCGTCTAACTTTAACGATTTTTTGGCAGCAGCTTGAAGGTACGGAACCGGACGCGTGTACACCAAACAGCTCATGCAAAAATGACTTAACCGTAATCCCAATAAAATCCTTCAAATCAACTATCATTATAGTGTTATTTAATTTTTATTTTTTTTAAATTTTTTTTAATTCATGGATTTTTCAAAGGAAGAAAAAGTCCGCTTCATTTCACGGATTCTGAAGCCGTTTTCAGATCAAAAGCAGAGAGAGAAAGTTAGAGAGAGAGAGAGAGAGAGTAGTGAGCATGGGCATTCACAGCTTTACACGAAACCCATTAATGGTTATCAAAAATTATTGACCATAGTCCGCCCAAATACACCAAACTTCTTCTTTTTGCTCAAAACTCAAACAACAAACGACTCTCAACCGAAAAAAAAAAAGAGCTTCTTCATTTTTGGTTTGGTTGTTATTTTTTCCTTTAATTTTTTTTTTAATTTTAATTGATCTTGAGAGACATGGCAACGAAAGAATCGAGCTCTGGTTCTTCAGCGGAGAGTAGTAAAATCAAAGGAGTGCTCACTCATGGCGGTCGGTACGTGCAGTACAATGTGTACGGAAACTTGTTTGAGGTCTCCAGCAAGTACGTCCCTCCCATTCGCCCTATTGGTAGAGGCGCTTATGGCATTGTCTGGTAAGTTTTTATCGCTCAAAACAGTTTTTTACTCTCTCTCTCTCTCTGTTTGAATCTTTCTTCTTTCCGGGTTTTTTTTTTTAATTATTATTTCTTTGCGTAGATTTCTTGGTTAGTTTTGTTTCTTGGTATTTTGGTTGTGGCTTAAGATTCATCTGGGATTTTTTTTTGTGTGTGTAAAAAAAGAACTTTTATTGAGTATTTATAGAGCTTCTTGTATTATTAAGGTTATTTGATATGATGCTTATAAAAAAGCTTTCTAAGGAAATTTGATGTCTTTATCCGAAAAAAAACAAAAAAGATGTCAAATAGTTACAGTATGGTGCAAGTTAATATACTATGATTTCATGACCCTTATGTGTCTTATTATAATATCAATTAGAATATTTTCTTTTTCCTTTTCTTGTTTGTGTAAATATGATTGTATACCAGTAGAAGTTTGAGGTTTCTTACTTTGAATTATGTTTATGGCGACTTGTTTGTTGCTTGGAAAGTTGATATATGCGGATTCCAATATTCAGGGTCCTATTTATTATGTGCTCCCAAGTCTAGATAAGCCTTAATTCCAATTTAATATGAATTGTGAAAGATCTTGATAGTTTGTTAATTACATAACGGTGGATAACGCGATTGCTTTTGTTTCAGTGCTGCTGTTAATTCAGATACACACGAGGAAGTTGCCATTAAGAAGATTGGTAATGCATTTGATAACAGAATAGATGCCAAAAGGACGTTGAGAGAAATCAAGCTTCTTCGCCACATGGAGCACGAAAATGTAAGTTTTAGGCCTGTTATTTGTTAAGCATAACTTCGAAAGCGCACACTTTTTCGATTTGCCATACACACTTTCTCGATTTGCCATAGCCTTTTATTGGCTGAATAAAAAGGGGGGTTATTGGTGTCATCCTGCGCTCCATCCCCTTCATTTATAGAAGAAATCCCAGGATCCACCAATGGAACAAAAAGGGTCTAACCCAATTTTACTTGAAGGATGGGTTCAGACTTCAGTTTCATTCACACCACCATGGGTCCTACCCTGTATAGTTCCTTGGCTGGGTGGGACCTCTGATTGGCGCTACTGAGTATCGAATGTCGGTGCATCCAAGGAGGAGAAAAGACATCTTTGACATTGCACTACCCTATTGGTGGTTGTTTGCCATTGTTAATATAGGATTCTGCTTCAACCTTTTTGCCAAATTTTGTTCACTAATATGACTGCATGCATTTATGGCTGTTTATATGAAAAAGTGTATTGCTTTTGCATGGTGAAGAACTTGGACAATGATAGCTTCAGTTAAATGTTCGATTATGATCATCTACTTTTATGATCACACACTTTCAAATCTAAAATACATGTCAATAATGTGGTTTTGATAGTTATGTTTCAGTGTATTACTTGGTTGATCAATCCATTGTTTTGAATCAGCTGGAAGTATTGCATTTTTTTCCTCCTTCCCCAGGTCATTGCCGTCAAGGACATCATACGACCGCCAAAAAAGGAGACCTTCAATGACGTGTACATTGTTTATGAATTAATGGACACTGATCTTCATCAAATCATTCGTTCTGACCAACCGCTAACAGATGATCACTGTCAGGTTTGCCAACTGTTCGGACTTTTTGCTGTGAATATTTAGTTCCAATGCTCAGCTAATTTGTCTTTTAATGATAAGTCATCTAATGAGCATCAGTTATATCATGTTTGTAACTTCGTTTTCAGGCTAAAATGCTTTACTTTGCTGATAGAGAGATAATTGTATTTGAAAGGAGAATTGAATTCTGAACTATTCCAATTCCCTTGTTTTCTAATAGAAAGTGCAATTTTAATTATGCTTGCATTTGTTGCTCTGCATGAGACCTACATTTCGTGGAACATCTTTTGCAGTACTTTCTGTATCAGCTGTTACGTGGACTGAAGTATGTACACTCTGCCAATGTCCTGCACCGTGATCTTAAGCCCAGTAATTTGCTTCTAAATGCTAATTGTGACCTCAAAATTGGTGATTTTGGATTGGCAAGAACGACATCTGAGACGGATTTCATGACTGAGTATGTTGTCACTCGTTGGTACCGAGCACCGGAGTTGCTCCTCAATTGTTCAGAGTACACTGCTGCCATTGATATATGGTCTGTTGGTTGCATTCTTGGTGAAATTATGACTCGAGAACCTTTATTCCCCGGGAAAGATTATGTTCATCAGCTAAGGCTTATCACAGAGGTATGAATTGTTGGACTTTCAGCAAATGACCTTTTGTGTTTGCCACTTGGCTACTTCCTTCCAAGAGTTCATGTGCCCGCCTTACATGGTTTCATCTTTCCAATAGTGTGAGTCTATTTGTTTTATATATATGCTTGTTAGATGTGACAAATATCCTTGTGCTACCATTCTTTTTTGTGTGAAGTTACTAGGTTCACCTGATGATGCTAGCCTTGGATTTCTTCGGAGTGATAATGCACGAAGATACATGAAACAATTTCCTCAATGCCGGAAGCAACAATTCGCTGCTAGATTCCCCAACATGTCACCCGGGGCTGTGGATCTGCTTGAGAAGATGCTCGTGTTTGATCCCAACAAACGCATTACTGGTAAAACAAGAAATGAAAATTTCATTTGCCCAGCATCATTATGTGCAGGATTAGATCTTTTACATCACCGAATTTTCCTTCCTAACTTCCGATTTCTGCATCTATTTGCAGTTGAAGAGGCGCTTTGTCACCCGTACTTGTCATCCCTTCATGACATCAATGATGAGCCCGTCTGCCCGAGGCCTTTCAATTTTGATTTTGAGCATCCATCATGCAGTGAAGAGAACATCAAAGAGCTCATCTGGAAAGAATCAGTGAAGTTCAACCCGGACCCTACCTACTAAAATATCATGCTTTGCTTATGGTATAGAAATATATGGCGAAAAACTTTTCCCCTGTACACGGTATATCGTTCCCGGATGATAGGAATAGCACTAGAGATTGATTTGCTCATAACTTGAGGTCAACTAATATGCAATGAGCTGAGCAATTGAGTGTTGACTGACTATCAGCAGGCTCCAAGTGGATGGTCATTTTGGTTAATTGGTTATTGTATGAGCTATCAAGGCTCCAAGGCAAAAAAGTTCAAAGTTAGGGACAAGAAAATGGTGCCAACTTTCTATTACATATGACATAAAACTTGGACTTATGATTGTGATATTGCATTTTCATACAAGGTTTCTTTTTCCATGTTAACGATCAAATAAAACCAGTATTGATATGAAAAGCTGCTTTTCCCTCTCTCATGTGTTCAAGTTACACACTTTGGAGTTAACATGGTCTTCTTATGCTGGCTTTTCATGGTTTGCTGATGTTTGCACCAGGTTATAGGGACACCAAAGTTTATTCATTAACTGATGTAATGACTTGCTAAGTATAAAGCAATGCCACTTAGAAAAATAGGTATCAAGTACCAAAAATAACTAAATATAAAGATTGCCAAGAATAGTTTGCTTATGCTTTAAATTAATAATTTTCTGTTTGTGTACCCAAAATATGCATTCTCCATAGTCAAGGAGCCAGTTCCTATTAGTTTGTCTTTCTTTTCTTTTTTTTTTTCTTTTTTTCTTTTTTACTTTGTCTTGGTTCTAAATGATTTATGACAAACACTTAATTCCCAAAGAGCAATTCTTGTCATACAATTTAGGATCATACATGTTGTTTGGATGAGATCCATAGTCTCCTGTCATCCAAAAATACCATTCTCATTGTGTGCATTGTCATCCCTCTTATATGTATGTCCTTCACAAAGCCTCCTCTTCCTCCTCCAGTTTTGATTTTAACTCCCAAGTCTTGAGTTGATGGAACACAAAACTTGAGACATCAAAACGATTTTTGAATATATATTTTTTATAATCAAGAATATATATATTTTTATTTGGGTAACATGGATCCAAAAGATATTATAAGAATATTTTATATAAATTTCTCTTGATAGGTAGGTGGGGTTTCCTATGCAAGATCAGAAGCTAACCTGATGTGGCTTGTTTGTTTCAAGCAGAAATATTTGACTTGTATGTTTATGTATCATGGATGTACAATCTACACAAAAATAACGACAACTTATATGTTAATAATTTTTTTTTTAAAAAATGGGCATTTGAATAGTACACGAAAATTAAGGAAAATTATATTGCGACAGCATTCTTGTAATTGGCTTTGAATTCAAGCAATCGAGCAAATCGTAGGGGATTTCCAAATCAAGTTCAGATATGATATTCTTATAATCACCAAAGTGGTAGAAAATAGATTCTTTGCACACGGTAGATAGCAGTAGATTATTGTATATTAACCTGATTTAAAAACACGTTTTGCTTTTGATTTGTTGACCATATATATCCAATAAAACAATATATATATATATACTAGCTTCTTCCTAATTTCCCTCAGCTCCCCCTCCCCTTTTTATTTATCTCACACCCTTTAACTAACTTGTAACTAACAACTTTCCTCCTAACAAACCTTTGCCCCCTCTTATTCCCCTCTTATTCCTCCTAATGAACCCTTGCCTAAGTAAATTAATAAATTAATAACATTGCATTTGATGTATCCAAAATATGGAAGCTTCAAGTCAAGCATTACTTCCCTTTCTGATTTATCTTGCTTTTGAATGATTTCTCACACACACTTGCTTCTAAAAGAGCACTTCTTAAGTTGAACTTCTTCAATGGGCAAGATGTCTTCTGGGAAATCACATGTTGTCCACTTCTCTAGACTCTGGTTTGCAAGAAGCTCACAGGTATGAGGAACGACACCGCTTGAAATTCCAGCAATGTCTGTACAATTCCATTGCAATTTCTTCGCCGTCTCTGCCAATGCAATTGTGACATTGGAAATGCATATTCCAGTAAAAGGGTCTCCCGGAATTCCCTCTAACCAAGATGCCATGGTCACATTTTCGGCGACCATGTCGCGGTAATTAATGTTCTGGATCACAGGAAGAGCATTGGGGTCATAGCCATTGTCTGCATGGGAGCCATAATTTCCTGTCATCCAAAACACCCATCTCATTGTGTGCATGGTCATGCCTTTGACATATATGTCCTTCACAAAGCCTCCTCTTCCTTTGCCGGTTTTGATCCTTACTCCCGACTCTGAGCTGATGGCAACGATGTTTTCCGCCCTCACATCTTGAACCCCACCAGACATTTCACTTCCCAGAGCAATCACAGCACTTGTTGGAGATATGCATGTGAGGCGTCTGATGACAAGGTGTTTGGTTGGCATCCCAAATGCAATGCCATACTGATCCAAGCCACTCTTGACTGCTACACAATCATCTCCAGAGACAATGTAACAATCCTCAATTCTTGTATTTGTGCAGGAGTCTGTGCCACATGCGTAAATTCTGGTTAATCAATCGAGACGGTAAAGGCAAGTAGCACAACCACTGGTGATGTATCATTATTTAAATGGAAACAAAATATAATTGCATATAGCGAAAAAGTATGACAACCTTGACGATTTTGATATAGTGTTACATATGTGGCGGTTGCATCACCAAGTTTCAGTTGGTTAAATACAACACATGCATAACTTAGTTATATTTTATCAATTATGACACAACAAATGAATTTTCAACAGCTGCAGAACCCAGTGGGAAGCAAGAAGTTCTTGAACTTATGCTTTGCTTAGAATGCAAGAAATGATTAAGATGTCTAAAATCCTAACCTGGGTTGATCCCATCAGTGTTTGGAGATGTAACAGGAGCAAGGATTGTAATGCCTTGAACAATCACATTGCTGCGTTTTGCATAATTAATCAGACTTGAAAAGGAACCAAAACAAGACTTGACAATTTGACTGCAAAAACAAGGAAAAAAAAATGAACAATTCAATTTGACCTGCAGTAAACAGGGTGGATATTCCAATTTGCAGAGTTGACCAGCGTCAAATTTGATATTTGAACATTCTCAGAGTATGAGATTTCTATCAGGAACGGCCGGGTGAACTTTAGCTCTCTATTACGGAATTTTTGCCACCACAATTCACCTTGACCATCAATAGTACCATTGTCCCCTAATATTTGATAAATTGTGGACTTTTTATAACTTTTCTCTGATTAAATCCAATTACAAACAATTATAGTTTATTATACCTGTAATTACAACATTAGTGAGATTGGTCCCAAAGATAAGACTGCTAAATCGTCTGTCGGTATCCTTTCCTGGTCCGTATGATGGCAAGCCTTCAATCACTGGCCATTCACTCTCATCCTATATAATTTTTAAGCTCAAATTAGTTACTAAGAAAAAGTTAATATCACTATATAACTAGCAAGCTAAAACCAAGGCATGGAAGTTTCCGCGAAACATAATCCTCGTTCTTTATATTGGGATCTTTCTGCAACACGATAATGTATATTTTTAAATGTTAAATCATGTTGAAATTATATCGAAGTAAAAAAGCATATAAAATTGATAGAAGTTGTTTAGAGATTTGACGGTTCAAAACAGTGATCTATCACTAAGTTCTTTTTTATATCCTACAAAAGAGTTCTTATTCTTATCATTATATATAAAAATACCTTTTCTTCTTGCAAACTGAAAAATGGACCAGATGGCATTAGAAAAAAAAAAAAAAAAAAAGAAAAAGGTTGTAACCTGAGAACTAAGAAGGGTTAAAGAAGCAAAAGGGTTACTTTGTAAAGAGATGAGAAATGGTTTAAACGTCATAACCTGAGAACCAAGAATAACAGCATCCTTGTGAAGAAAGAGAGTGAAATGGCTGGTGAGATTGAAGCTAGCAGTCAACCATTTTCCAGGTGGGACAAAGAGCAAAGATCCACCGTCCGATGAGAACCGACTCAGATGATTGATTGCAGCCTGAAAAGCCTTTGTGTTTGATGTGATTCCATCACCAACTCCTCCAAAATCAGCCAATGACGCACTGTGGTCTCTGCAGTTCATGGCTGAGTACTCAAACCTCTCTATAGCGTTTGGTTTTCTGTTTTCTACTCCATTAGTTGTGCTCATGAGCAAAAGCAGTACTAGAGTTGGGACCATTACCAACGACTGCATACCAAATTGAAGGACCAAACAAAAAAAAACAGAGAGAGAACAAGATTAAAGAAATTTATCTGCATTTTCTAAAATTGGGTTTTGGAGTTTACTGCTGGCTCTAAAGATTACTAAAAAAAAAAGAAAAAGGGTTATTGTAACAGATTTTACCTGAGTTGTTTGGACAATTCTTTGCAAAAACCACATTGTACAAAAGGGGTGAGCTGAACGTTTAGTTTCTTGAAAAGACTTCAAAACTACGTGTGTGAGTATATGTGGAGCGTTTTATAATATACCTTTTTTTTTTGTTCTAGTGCTTGTTTTTAACGTTATATTTGATATTACATTGAAATTGAAATGAATATATATATATATATCATATATAATTGATAAAATCTGATATAAATTTAATGGTTCAAAATTGAGTCCTAAAGTATATGTATGTATATGTATGTATATACCTATCTAATTATTTATGTACATTTATCTTGAGTTTAATTTTAATATTATGATATTTTTTGAAACCATTAAACTTTCTCCACTCTACTTTAGTACAACAGACTTGAAATATTTTAAAATTTCCTCCATAACGGATCCTGAATACAAGGTCATCATATGGATAGAATTCTTTTCATGCTTCCTTAAAAAAGTAGGTGGCAGAAAAGAATTCATTTCATTTGTAAACGTAACTGGTGGAGGTTTCTTATAAAATCAAAAGCTACCCTTCTGTTACTTCAAGCACCAATATTTAATTGAGACAATATATTGTGATGACTACATTCATGCACTGAATATAACTGGCTCTGAACTAAAGCAACAGATAAGTCTTGATGGATTTCCAAATCCGGGACTTTCAATGTAAAATAGGGTACTTGAAACATCTTTCTTGTAAAATTTTTACAATTGGCAAATTACTCCTGAATTTAATAAATGTTGCAGAGTGATCTCAAATAGGTGGGCTATAAAAATTGATGGAAATATTCTCATATACATTACATGAACTCATTAAAAGGGAGAGTTTAAAATTTTGAATAATGATCAGAGCACGTCATGTCACGTGTATAAGGACGTTTACTCTAAATTTTAGTAAGATTCATAAACTACATGGCACTTTTTTACTAAATTGATTATTTATTTTCGTCACAATTAAAAGTTAGAAAGGACAAAAAGTTTATGGAGCAAAAGCTCAAAAATTCTATAAAGTAGTGTCATTATGATCAACATAGTGGTTGATATACTAATCTGATTGATTTAGGCAATTCTTGATGTGTGTATATGTATATATACATATATTGCTCCGATTGATTTGTGGAAACCATAAACGGAGTAAATTAACAACCACCAATTTTGATTTGTTTTAACTTAAAAATGTACACATCAAAAACACCCCCTTCTGTAAGAGCACGTCTGGACTTGAACATTTTCAATAGGCAATGTGTCTTCTGGGAATGCACATGTTGTGGCCGCATCCGGACCTTGGTCAGCCAAAAGCGGGCAAGGCTGAGGAACCACGCCACTCGAAATACCAGACACGTCTGTACAATTCCACTGCAATTTCTTTGGCTTCTTTGCGAGTCCAATTGTGACATTGGAAAGGCAAATTCCGGTAAAAGGGTCACCGGGAATTCCCTCCAATCTGGCGGCCATCGACACATTCTCCGCGACCACGTCGCGGTAGTTTATGTTCTGGATCAGAGGGAGAGCATTGGAGTCATACTTGTCATCAGGGTGGGAACCATAATTCCCTGTCATCCAAAATGCCCATTTCATGGTTTTCATTGTGAAGCCTCTGACGTATATGTCCTTCACAAAGCCTCCTCTCCCCACTGCTGTTTTGATCCTGACTCCTGACTCTGAGTTGATGGCTACAATGTCCTCCGCTCTGACGTCCTGGATCCCGCCGGACATCTCGCTTCCCAACGCAATCACGGCGCTGAATGGGGATATGCAGGTCAGGCGTCTGATCACGAGCTGTTTTGTTGGCATCCCAAATGCTATGCCATACTCGTCCCACCCACTCTTCACTGCTATGCAGTCGTCCCCCGAGACAATGTAACAGTCCTCAATTCTCGTATTTGTGCAAGAATCTGTGTCACATACAAATTCATATACCTGAGCCCTCTTAAAAAATAAATACTATACGATTCTATACTAATACGGGATAGTCTTAAGTTTGATTATACGTCAATAATAGATACTATTAATGATCCATGACGTTAGAATTGTCCCAGATGCTGATAGGAATGTTGCCCTACCACTTCCTATTAGCTTAAGATAGTCCATTCTTCCATACTAATTGGCATAAATTAATGTGATAACATATTTGATTAGTTAGTTTTTTTTTTTTTTTTTTTTTCATTTTTTAGAAAAGTATGTTTTTTTTTTTTTCCTTAGAAAAGCAAGAAAATGATATGAAGGTAAGAGGAAACCTTTTACCTGGGTTGATCCCATCAGTGTTTGGAGAAGTTACAGGAGCAAGGATTGTGATGCCTTGAACAATGACATTGCTGCAATTTTCATAGTTTAGAATATAAAACGCTCAAAAAACTTGATTAAATACTTTGAATGCAAAACAAACAAAAATTAAATTATAAAACCTGCAGTAAACGGGATGGATATTCCAAGATGGAGAGTTGACCAAAGTGAGATTCGATATTTGAATATTCTCAGAATGCATGAGCTCGATCAGGTACGGTCGGGTGTATAGTAACTGTTTACTGCGAAACTTTTGCCACCATAATTCACCTTGGCCATCAATAGTGCCATTGTCACCTGATACAAAAGATGCCTCATGAATCAAAGGCTTCACAAATTTTTTCTCATGAAATTATGAGTTAGAAAGGGATAAATTAAATGTTTCTCCCTGAATTATAGGTCTTATCACAAAATGCTAATCGAACTTTTTAATTTTAACTCTTTTTTCCCTAAATTTCAATAACTCTTGCAATTTTTTTCCCTCAATTAAATTTTTGATAGAAAATACCACGTGAAATGCAAAAACTAAAAAAAAAAACTCCTTATGCTAAGATTTTTTAACAGACAACATGTATCACACAAATAATGAGTGTTGTTGAACCCTTTTTAGTACGCAATTACTCTGTTAGCTCATCTTCATTTAGTCACACAAAAGTCTAATTACGCAGTTGTCATTTTTTTTTTCTACATCAGCTTTCTTTTAATTTACTTGACTTAAGAAATTTGGAGGTTCATGGCTAACAACAATAATAGAAGTAAGAATTTACTAGAGGGGGAGAATTTACAAGAGTTACTGAAGTTCGGAGAAAAAAAACTAAAATTAACGTTTATAAGCATTTTATGACAAGATTTATAGTTCGGAAAAAATGTAACTTGTCCGTTAGAAAGTGGTGATTGGTAGTTGGAATTAATATACCTGTAATTATAACGTCAGTGAGATTTGTTCCAAAGATAAGACTGCTAAATCTTCCACCTTCTGTATCCCTTCCTCTACCGTATGATGGTAAGGGTTCAATCACCGGCCATTCATTTTCATCCTACATAAAAAGCTCAAAATGACGGTACTAAAATTTTATATAGATACGAAAAATTTGAAATAAAACCTTGCAAATCCTTTTTGTTTTTTTTGCCCTTAATCACTTCTAAAGCTATTTATAATTTTCAGTTGATAAAAAACAATGGTAAAAATCTTATATTTTTCAAAAAAAAAAAAAAAGGAATAAAGCTTTATGTCCTAATAAGGACAGATTCCTCCTAAGTTTTCTTGTTTCTTTTAATGAAAAAAAATTCACAAGATGGCCCATTATTCACGGGAATGCCGTAATTAGTAGAAGCCATAAAAAGTGGACCATTGTGATTCTCAACCTCCCAAATTTCATGGTATCTATAATTTCATACTTTTTTTTTTTGGTCCCTCTCTTTAAGCCATATTCTCAATCAACAAACCAATAAAACACAGGCGGTGGATCAAAGTACCATATTCAAACACGCCTATTGAATATAAAATTCAATATATATTGCACCACTAAGATGAGTGCTATCTGTGCTAACATGTCATATGACCACATTATCACATGACAAAACACAATATGAAGGGCCATCATAAGACCTTTGATCATTTGAAAACAAATTTTTTGTTTTCCCCTCTGTCACAGTAAATAATATGTGCAAAAATGCAGTGCTAAAATAGTGTTATAATGTTTTTTTATAGTACTTAAGCACAAAAATCATTCTCTAATGTAATGCTATTTTTTATATTAAATTCCGCATATGCAATGACAACAAGTAGACATAAAGTCTTTGAAAGAGAATTATGCATAAAATAGCATATTAAATATGTCATTTTCACTTGTTATAGTATTGATATTGACATCTACCGTACGATGGTAAGGGTTCAATCACCGGCCATTCATTTTCATCCTACATAAAAAGCTTAAAATGATGGTACTAAAATTTTATATAGATACGAAAAATTTGAAATAAAACCTTGCAAATCCTTTTTGTTTTTTGCCCGTAATCACTTCTTAAGCTATTTATAATTTTCAGTTGATAAAAAACAATGGTAAAAATCTTATATTTTTCAAAGAAAAAAAAGGAATAAATCTTTATGTCCTAATAAGGACAGATTCCTCCTAAGTTTTCTTGTTTCTTTTAATGAAAAAAAATTCACAAGATGGCCCATTATTCACGGGAATGCCGTAATTAGTAGAAGCCATAAAAAGTGGACCATTGTGATTCTCAACCTCCCAAATTTCATGGTATCTATAATTTCATACTTTTTTTTTTTGGTCCCTCTCTTTAAGCCATATTCTCAATCAACAAACCAATAAAACACAGGCGGTGGATCAAAGTACCATATTCAAACACGCCTATTGAATATAAAATTCAATATATATTGCACCACTAAGATGAGTGCTATCTGTGCTAACATGTCATATGACCACATTATCACATGACAAAACACAATATGAAGGGCCATCATAAGACCTTTGATCATTTGAAAACAAATTTTTTGTTTTCCCCTCTGTCACAGTAAATAATATGTGCAAAAATGCAGTGCTAAAATAGTGTTATAATGTTTTTTTATAGTACTTAAGCACAAAAATCATTTTCTAATGTAATGCTATTTTTTATATTAAATTCCGCATATGCAATGACAACCAGTAGACATAAAGTCTTTGAAAGAGAATTATGCATAAAATAGCATATTAAATATGTCATTTTCACTTGTTATAGTATTGATATTGACAGTAAATAATATATACAAGCTTAAGCGCATCTCTAATGCGGTGTTAAAATAGTGTTTTAATGTTTTTTATAGTACTTAAGCACAAAAATTATTCTCTAATGTAATGCTATTTTTTATATTAAATTCGGCATATGTAATGATCACCAATAGACATAAAGTGTTTGAAAGAGAATTATGCATAAAATAATATATTAAATATGTCATTTTCACTTTTGTTATAGTATTGATATTGACATTTGCATTAGAGAAGATGAAAGACTTGGATGTTAAGTTGCTAACCACATTGACCTCTAGTATAGAGTTTCATAATAACTCTTTATGATCTTAAACAACACTCGAAATCAAAAGATAGAGAAGTGATTTAGATGTTAACAACCTGAGAACCAAGTAGAACAGCGTCCTTGTGGAGAAAAAGAGTGAAATGGCTGGTGACATTGAAGCTTCCGGTCAACCATTTCCCAGGCGGGACGAAGAGCAACGATCCACCGTCCGACGAGAACTGACTCAGGTGACTGATTGCAGCCTGAAAAGCCTCCGTGTTCGATGTGATTCCGTCGCCAACTCCTCCAAAATCAGTCAATGAGGCACTGTGGCCTCTGCAGTTGATGGCTGAGTACTCAAAGCTCTCAACTAGCAGCACTTTTCGGCTTTCTATTCCATTTGTGCTCAAGAGCAGTAATAAGGCTAGTAATAAAACCATTTCCAATAACTAAAAAAAAATAACAAATGGGTTAGATTTGGCTTTGCAAAATATGAGTAGAAAAGACCAAAATTTGCTTTAGAAGAAAATGATCAATCCCTCTAAAAACTGGAATATTGGAAGAGAGAAGTTATATTACCTGAGTTGTTGAAACAATATTGCTGTGCCGATGCTACAATATTGTAACAAAAGGAATATGATTGATCTTCTGGTTTCTTGCTATGACTTCACAAGAATATATATCTATATATAGCCTTGAGTTAGTGTAATGTTTAATTTAGTGGGCTTTATTACTATTTTTTTTCCTTCACAAATCTTTAAAAGCCTTTTTCTTACTTTATTGAAGTCCTTTACGTTATTGGTGAAGGTTTCTTGTAAGAATTGAGCCACCCTTTTGTACTGATTGCGTGACTTTAAAGCGCAGGGACGTTATTTGATTTTGTCTCGAGGTTAGTTTTTTTAGAATTCTTATTTTCTTTAATTATTTGTTCTCTCTTTGAAAAAAAAAATGTTAATCATGAGTCTAAAATCTGGACCGTTTATTGGGCCCACATTAATGAGCGGCTTAGGTTTTACCTTCGGTTGACCAATAACCTTTTTCTTCTTATAATGTGCAAATTAGGCTCAATCACTCACGAAAACTAGTTATTCATACTTACCATTAGGCTACCAGTTCATTTCACCGATTTAAGTTTAGAATTCAAGTTTTGTTACAGTAAAAAGTTTTAAAAAAACAGTTACATTTAACTTTTTTACTACAGTGAAAAGTTCTCGTATAAAATCGCATTTTAACTCAAATTAAAAATTTAAATCATCAAACCAAACCGAATACCTCCGTTTTTTAAAAGTAGTATTCCTCTAATTTACCCTCTTTTAGTTAGTTATTAGGAATAAGGTTGAATTACTTAGATTAGGATTCTTGTGGTTTGATGTTAATTTATTTTATGCAGACGTGGCAGACTTTATCAGATTATCCATTATTTCCATTCTAATCCTAAGGCTATTCAAGTGGCTCAACATAGAGGACATCTTTGTTATTGTTCAAATTTCATTTGACTTAATACATTCTTAGCTTTTGTTCCAATGTGCTTTTCACGTTTCCCTACAACCTTATGTCTCCGTCAATATGGTTAGACACATTTTCCTGATTAATATCCTCAAAATTGTTTTATTTCATAATTATTGCATCATCCCTTTCTTTGGAACATGATAGAGTACACACGAAGAAAAGAAATTAAGAACATTATTGCGTCATTAAACTTGTACTCCTATTAGAACTAGGTCTCATAAGAAAGAATAAGTTCTAAAACTGGGTTTCAAAACAAAAAAACGTGATCGAGTAAACCATAGATAATGGAATTTCTAGACGTGGATGTCGAGGATATTATAATCTTATCTTAGGATGACTAAGTAAAAAAAAAATGTTAATCATGGATCTAAAATCTGGACCGTTTATTGGGCCCACATTAATGAGCGGCTCAGGTTTTACATTCGGTTGACCAATAACCTTTTTCTTCTTATAATGTGCAAATTAGGCTCAATCACTCACGAAAACTAGTTATTCATACTTACCATTAGGCTACCAATTCATTTCACCGATTTAAGTTTAGAATTCAAATTTTGTTACAGTAAAAAGTTTTAAAAAAACAGTCACATTTAACTTTTTTACTACAGTGAAAAGTTCTCGTATAAAATCGCATCTTAACTCAAATTAAAAATTTAAATCATCAAACCAAACCGAATACCTCCGTTTTTTAAAAGTAGTATTCCTCTAATTTACCCTCTTTTAGTTAGTTATTAGGAATAAGGTTGAATTACTTAGATTAGGATTCTTGTGGTTTGATGTTAATTTATTTTATGCAGACGTGGCAGACTTTATCAGATTATCCATTATTTCCATTCTAATCCTAAGGCTATTCAAGTGGCTCAACATAGAGGACATCTTTGTTATTGTTCAAATTTCATTTGACTTAATACATTCTTAGCTTTTGTTCCAATGTGCTTTTCACGTTTCCCTACAACCTTATGTCTCCGTCAATATGGTTAGACACATTTTCCTGATTAATATCCTCAAAATTGTTTTATTTCATAATTATTGCATCATCCCTTTCTTTGGAACATGATAGAGTACACACAAAGAAAAGAAATTAAGAACATTACTGCGTCATTAAACTTGTACTCCTATTAGAACTAGGTCTCATAAGAAAGAATAAGTTCTAAAACTGGGTTTCAAAACAAAAAAAAACGTGATCGAGTAAACCATAGATAATGGAATTTCTAGACGTGGATGTCGAGGATATTATAATCTTATCTTAGGATGACTAAGTGGGAAACAGACTCATGAAAAGCGGCACCCACGTACTATTTTTTGTTAAAGGAAACACTGAAAATGGAATATGCGCGCATGGTGGGCAGAATAAATAAGCTATGAACAAACTATGAGCACATATACATGACATACATAATAAAGCAATCTCATTGTGTTTTTTTTTTTTTTTTTCTTCTTGATAAACTAATTTGTGCAAATTTTGTGATTGCTAGAAGAAATAACAAAAGATTATTTGAGGTCTGAAAGTTATTTAGAAACACTACTAGTGTTGAGTATCATAATTAATAGAAAGTGATTCTATCATCACTAGTGCCCCGAACATTTATATTGAGGTTGAGTGATCATCAGTAGCTAAAAGCTTTTTTTTTTTTTATTAAGGAAAAGGAATGTGTTTGGTCTAATAAAGCTAATTATGGCTTACATTTTCTGAAAAGAAGTGAATGAGAATGGATGATATGATTCTGCGGCCCTCGTTTTTTGACAAACTATCTATGGTTTTTTTTTTTTTTTTTTTGAAGGAGGCAACTATCTATGTAGACATCGTTCATTTCACCGATTCGAGTTTTCAGTTCTAGGTTTCTACAGTTAAAAACTATCAAGAAATGTCACATCTAATTTTTTCTGCTACAGTTAAAAACTCTCAAAAAATGTCACATCTCAACTCGAATTAAAAACTTAAATCTGTTAAGCGAACGAGGTCTTAATATGTACGAATATATGCAATTGGTGAGATGACTTTGGTCTTAGGTCCACAAAGGTCACGGTTCCTTTTGTCAGAACTCGCCATTGCCACCCGTGAGCAACTTCTTTTGTCACACATGATCACTCACCCGACACTCCATGGCCAGCCCCTTCACGGGCAATATTTTGCATAAGATAAGTGAATCCAATTCCAAACTTATTTTTCAAGTTGGAAAATTGATGACGTTGTAATACATATATTGGCATATACATGATATAGACTGATGTGTTAGTCTTACGTGTCATATAATTTAGTATAATTTAATTAATTGGGACTAAAGTCTTTAACCATGTTGATGGAGATGTATGGCACCGACTAAGGTGAACAAATTGCAGTAAATTGGGCCCGTTTAATTCGCTGATTTGAGTTTTTAATTCGAGTTGAGATGTGACTTTATGTGATAACTTTTTACTGTAATAAAAAAATTAGATGTAACTATTTCTAAGAGCCTTTTACTGTAAAAAAACTCGAATTAGTGAAATGAACGGGGCCTTCATACCTCAGTGGAAAAAGCAACAAACCATGGAGAAGGTAGGTACCTTGGGAAAATAACACCAATTGTTATTTGATCGTGGCTAATTTTGCATTTCACATTACAGTTGTTACGTGCATAAGTGTGTAGATCATTTTGGGCTCATAAAACACTCTGTGCTCTTTGGACTCGAAATGAAAGGGGTTTTAAGATGTGAAAATAATTCGTTTTTATGAATCGATCAATGTTTTTCCTTTTTACAATTTTTATTTTGCGCAAGCATTCGGGTTCCTATGCCTTTCTTCCTTTCATTTTAAATTTTGTGTTTCTTTTAATAAATTGAGTGTGTGCCGACTTTATTGAAATTGATAAAAATTTGTTCCTGTTTTTACATTTTTTAACTAAAAAAGTGTATAAGTAACTTCAACAAATTAGGCATCCGTTTTGGTTAGAAGCGGATTGAAGTATATACCCCAAGAGTTGTACCTAATACATCTAGAACCTGTTTATTTCGTTGATTTAATTTTTTAATTTGAATTGAGATGTGACTTTATGTGAGAGTTTCTTATTGTAGTAAAAAAGTTATATGTGATTGTTTCTGAAAATTTTTTACTGTAGTAAAATTCAAATCGGTGAAATGAACGGGATCTAGTTATCCATAATGTGTAATTTCAATTGGGTTCCGATATTTTTCACGAGACAAGATTTAGGTAAGGAAAAAGGAACCCCAACGTTTGGACCTTTTAAAATAATTGTTTGTGATGGTTTGGAATGTGAGGTGTTGCTTTGGTAGTGCAATTACACGCCAGTCCCACTACTTCTAGTTGTTGCTCACAAGAATTTGCAGACATGAAATTATGTTTTTAATGTTCAACATATTGTGATGGAGACATTCTTGAAATCTTCCCCACATATATCCTCCATTGTGGCTCTAAGGTTGGTATTTGATTTTGTTACTTTAATTTTCCGTTGCAAATTATCAAAAAATCAAAGGATGTGAAATACTTGCGAAGATATCTTAATTACTTAAGCATAATATTTTGTACTACGAGCTGTTATTGAAGTGCAAATAACGACAACTCAAAATGATGATGATGATAGGATATGTATTAACGTGGACTTATTTGAAATGAGTTTGTTAACTTATAAATATGATGATGAGAAATCTTGACAAATCCGTACATTGGGTATTAATTTTTATCCCTTATTTTTTATTAATAACTTTTTTAGTTAAATAACTATATTAATAAAAAGGTACTAATCAAGAGTAAAGAGAAAATCTAAATCCATGCACTTTTAAAAGTTATAAGTTCAACAATTTTCTCTATATTTGTTGTTTTTGTGTGTGGAGATGATAGTAATGTATCAACATGGCATTACAATTTGATCATGTGCAGTATTTTGGTGATTTTTCTATTTACGCATCATAAACAAAGAGTAACATTATTAAGAACAGTCACGACTGATATGATTGATCGTTTGTTGTCGTTGGTAAGTGTGAGCTCTATATAAATCCTACGAACTCACAAAGAAAGACAATCGTGCTATACGCAAATTGTCATAACGACTCTTCAAATAAAATTCCCAATGAATACACTATATAGCAAGATAATCTTATTGAAACTCATACGAAAATTGTAAGATATGTTTGAGTCAGTTGATGTACCTCACACTTTCTGATCAGTAACAAAAAACACTTGTTATTTGAAGTAAACGATTAAAAGTTATGAAGGGCCATGTCAAAGTAGTACTGGGTCTTCTAGTCTACAGTCCTAAAGCCCAAATATCGGCCCACTTCATAAAGGTCAACACTTGCGTGCTTAAAATTTGAGAAAAGAGAGAATTACATGTTTTACCCATAATCACCAAATCTCCTAATTCTACCACTTTTAATAAACTCTACCCCTTTCATTTATATGAGATATTTATCATCACAAATTGAAAAGACTAAAATACCCACAGATTATGGATCATAACCTGATGGATCATACTATGACTAACGCCAGTGACTGCAGGTTATAATCTGTTAGGTTATGGATCATAACCTGTCAAGTTATGGCCAGAGACTATCCGGTGGCCTGTGTAATCTGTTAGGTTATGGATTATAACTTGTCCAGTTATGGCCGGAGACCCACCAATGGCCGGTATAATCTGTCAAGTAACCTGTCAGGTTATGAATCATAACCTATCAGGTTATGGATCATAACCCATCAGGTTATAGCCGCCGGCCGGCTGAAGACCCGCTGGTGGCCAGTGTAATCTGTTAGGTTATGGATCATAACCTGTCAGGTTATAGATTAACTTGTCAGATTTGGGCCGGAGACCCGCCGGTGGCCGGTGTAATCTGTCAGGTTATGGCCGGCCGGCCAGAGACCCTCTGGTGGCCAGTGTAATCTGTCAGGTTATGGATCATAACCTATCAGGTTATGGATGGAAACCTGTCAGTGGCCGGTGTAATCTGTCGGGTTATGGATCATAACCTGTCAGGTTATGGCCAACCGGAGATCCGCCGGTAGCCGGTGTAATTTGTTAGGTTATGGATCATAACCTGTCAGGTTATGACAGGAGACCTGCTGGTGGCCGGTGTAATCTGTCAGGTTATGGATCATAACCCGTCAGGTTATGGCCAGCCGGAGGCCCGTCACTGGCAACGGGGGACCGCCGACATATCTTATAATTTACCAATAGACTATTGAGGGTAACTTTGAAATTTAAAAAATGTTTAATTTAACTATTTTCATTATTTTAATTGTAAAATTGTAGAAAACAATGAGCTAATATTTAGGGTTAGAAATAGATTGGGGTACCTATTTGAGTGGTATTTGTCTTGTTTTTCTTGTTTTCTCTTGAGAAAATTAATGAACTTACTCTTAAGGTGCATGAATTTAAATTTTTATCTTTTACTCTTAATTAATACTCTTTTTAGTTTTTACTAATATAATTATTTGACTAGAAATGAATGAGTCAATATTTGTGGTTAAACATAAAAAAGTAATATTTAAAGGGGTATTTGTTCCCTTTTTCCGCTTAATTTTTGTTGAACATCAGGTGATTCCAACCTCAGTTAAGTTTACAAGCAAAACGACTAGTTTATTCAATGTTCAACAATAAACACATGCGCAGGCATATAAAAACTGATGGAACACAAAATCAGTTGTCAGGAGTACTGTGCAAACAAACATTGACTAAACTAATGAATTTAAAAGGACTTAAACTACTATCAGGAGGTTAATCTTTTAAGATGGAATTCGTGACAGAATATGAGAATTGAAATTTTAGTAATTGCATGAAAGACATGCACATGACGTTCATCCTTTCACGAATTTTACTTGTTTGCCTTGGCTAATTCTATATATTACACGGTCAATATTACATTCCAATAATATAATGAGCAATTAAGCATAAAATACGCATGATATAAGGCTGTATAGGGAATCAAGGGATCAAGCCTCAGCCACCATATCAGCAATAAACCTAAATTATTATTTTTTTTTTTTAAAAAGGACAGAGCATGCAAGGCACTTTAAAGTAGGATATAAATCTGTTATGCCGCATTTACAATTGAAAACCCCACCTTTTATTTGACCTTGTTAAAAAATATCCATTGCAAGGATATATATATATATATATACATATATACATATATATATATATTTCAGACCCAATATAAGAATGTACAAATTTGCATTCTGTGTGGATAAGCTAAGAAGAAAATGGGTAAAGACGAAAATTATAATTAGCGCAAGGGTTGTGCTATGTGCATGTGCACACTATAACTCAGAATTTATCTCCTATTATTGGCCTCTTTAGGAAAATATATACATATAGAGTTTTAGTGGCAATGGGAAAAAGAGATAATTCAATCCGATATTTAATCTTTCAATTAAAACGCTACTAGTGCCGCATCGTTTGAAACGTGATATTAAAGATTATATTCATGATCTTGACTATAATCTCATATAATAGCATGTGAGACCATGTTGATTCGATGATATGGATTTTTAATTTTGGTTTGTTATATATATACATATATAGACACACATACACATGATCAACAAATGACGTTGCATTTGACAATTTGTTGATTTTTGATTGATTATGATCCAAAGATATGTTATTCAAATGTTGACAAATAACAGTTTATTATGTAGTAAAGAAGGTACATCTTTAATTTGTGTACAATTCCGCAATCAAAAACACCATTCGAATGTCTACAATTCAAATATTCTTTGCTACATATTTTTCTCACAAAAAATTAAATTTTTATTCAAACGTTCTGTTCAGATCCAAGAGAATTTGTTAAAAGCAGTTGCACACATATATATGTAATCCATCAATCAAAGTTCAGAATTCTGATATTAGAAAGGAGGACACTATATTTTTTTTTTTGTTTTATTTCATTTATGTCCCTGAATTACTTTATACTCATTCTTACTTTATCCTCTAATCTTTAAAAGTTTCAACTTCTTTATTCCAAACTTTAAATTGGTCTTTAGAATATTTTTAGTTAAAAACAGTCGGAAAAGAACCATGGGACATCAAATTAATAAAAGGTGTTTGAAAATATTATGATGTGCTTAATACCCTTCTACTCTCCTTTAAATGAAGAAAAGCCCTAAGATCGAAATCCCTATTTTGTTTTTTTTTTCTTTTTTTTTTTCCTTCTCCATGTCTCCGAATTCATGGTCTACATATTCTCATCTGAAGAAGGGAAGGTAATTAAAGGGAAACATTTGCTAAATTTCTTTATTGCGAAAGTAGTATATGGCCTACTCCTATCTTATTCATTCACTAATCCTTTAAATAGTTTCTTGCCTTTTTATTGATCTTTATTAGTTCAGTTATTGTGCCATTCATGACCATTCTAAGAACTCACACAATTGACATATATATCATACATGTGACTGCAGTACTAATTGAATACTGATTAAATAATTAATGAAATGATATATTGCATGTACATGTGGAAAATTAACATGATCACTAGACAGCAAATAGTTAGCAATGCATTATAATTTCAAGAGGAATGAATGACATATCAACTAAAAATGCTGATGACAGATACGCACATCCGGGCTGTTTTGTTGTGCCGACATATATGTGTACGCATATATATATATATATATATATATATATATATATATATATAGATTATACACAAACGGGTGTGAACAAACATATAAAATAATTAGCTCAACATATACAGAAGAAGGAAGTAAAAAATAAAAATCTTAATTTAGTTTCTCGATCATAAATAGTGGAATGCATTAATATTCAATTAAGAAATTAGTGAAAAGTATCATTCAAGTTATATCATTCAAATTACTAAAATAATTTAGTTTTGTTTGAATAAGCTGCTATCTACAGGAAATCTAATCAGATGAAGATTCCCATGATCATCGTGAAAAACTGAAACAGACAATCGATGTGATTCACCCACCGAGAACGTAGGAATTTGTTTCCTCAATAGGCAGAAATACATAGACATCATGATATACATGCCCTACTGCCAACTAGCTAGTTTTTCCAACTGTGAAAAAAAAAAAAAAAAAAAAAAAAAAAAAAACTTTAAAAAGCTTGCATGATCTCCCTAGCAAGTTGAATATATAGTGAAACTATGAGAAAATTATTGTTTTTTAAGCAAAAAAGTAAAAAAATGGCATTAAATTAGAAAATTAAACAAATATGGGAGTGAGCCATTTCAACTATGGCAACGAGTTATCTTCAATAAACTAGAAAAAGATAGCTACAACCCCCATCAATGAATGTGAACTAAATAAATACATGTAATTCTGAGAATATATATTCAAACTCTGCTGAAAAAAATCTCTTATTATACATGTTGCACGTAAGACAAGCTTAAGAAACCACATACATAGGTATACAGCCTATGTATTATAAGGATCATAATTCACAACACAAAACACAAATATATCTACTTCATATCTGAAAATCAAACACCACATATATATATATATATATATATTTCTACTAAATTCCCTTCCAAATCCACCACCACTACTTTTGGGAGCTGATCAGTCCCTTATTCTACATGGTAATTCCCATAACCCACAAATTACACATTAATTACTATATGCGAAAATTTAAACGATGAAAATAGATCTAGTTAGAGAAATTGGAAATTAATTAAGGTAAAACATCATCACTTATCTCCAAACAAGTACCCAAGAGACGAATCTCCTCCAGGAACCGATTTCACTTTTGTTGAAGGACGATCCTGTGAAGTAATTAACATAGATCAGACATATTTATTATAGGAAAAGGTGCACGTATATAATTTTCCTAAAGAAGATAGTCACTTACAGTTACAAAGTTGCCCAAATTTTGTCCTTCAGCTCGGTGATAGTTGTTGGAATTCTTTTGCCTTTCGGAAGGATCTACCGTACGAGTTTTAGTATGGACCGGAGGCTTCTCGAAGCTGCCGCTGCCAGTATCAACGCCGTAAGGCGGCTCAACTGGTCGGCGTGGCGGCGGAGGACTGGGCTGCTCCTCCGATCCAAAAAGGTAGCCCAAGGAACTCTGTCCGCCGCCATAGCTTCCACCTCTACTCATGGCTAAGACTTTATTAATTCAAGATCGACCGAGATGGATTAATTATGATATGATCTATCAATTATTCAACTGATTGGAAAGTAACTAGGTTAAGGAGACGAAAAAAAGATAACCCTAATATGGCTATATATGTCATGTATTTTGTGCTGTTTTGTGAAGTGTGCGTGTGTGTGTGTACACACACACACACATATTTATATGCTCACATTTTGGGAGTTGAATGACCATTTCACGATTGATTATACCTAATTGGTCTTTAGGTTTATGATTGAATAGTACCATCTTTATATATGTGGATAATGGTGCATCTAATTTACGTTTGGCAAAAGGGCATCCTATGGGATATTAGTTAGCCTCATAGTATTAGTACTGGTAATTAGACGTCATTTGTACGTATGTCGTTTTTGTTGGACCAATGAATCCACACACACATACATATGTATAAATATATTTCAATATGTTAACATGCATGAATATCAAAATTTTGTTATATATATATATATATATATATATAATACACATACACATTAGTGTGTGGGCAATATGTATATGCTATATATCATTGTCTCGTGTGTATAAAAAGCTCTAAATGCCATCATCATACGCTATAGTCTAGTATGCAGGCACAGCATTATTAGCTTTCGCTTCTTTGAGGCCTCATGTCGGGGATGTTTGATTGGAGGATTCAAACCATGATTTGAATCATGGTTCATGGTTCGCTACAGTGTTTTCTCTCACAAAAAATACACGTAAATCGAAAATAATTCTAATCCATGAACCAAACGTTAAGTTGGATGATCAACTGTATACATTGAGGTGGCTCATTAAAGTCTTGAACCGTACATATGAAGATTTTACTATAATGTACATAGGCACAATATGCAAGAGAGTTGAAAATTAAGGTTTGGTTAAACATCAATATCATGTTGGGCTGGAACAACCTTTAAATAAGGTCTGATTATCCATAATTTGAAATTAGTGGTGATTGATTCAGACACATGGGCTGCAGCTTAGGCTAATTAATCCCTTTTTTAGAATTATTATATGCTAATTAATCCTTGTTTCAATTGAAAAGTGAATTGAATATATATACCTCAGACTACCAACTTCTAGTCTTAATATATGACTATGTAGATATTAATATTGAACATGCACAACGAGCATATTATTAATTTCGCCGGAGAAGTGTGTGGGCTGTGGCTGTTATTATTATTTTTCTTTTTTTGAAAAAAAAAATTTCTATATCCTAAAACTTGAACTCAGAACTCAATGTACATTGAAAGTAACTTACACATCCACTTTACACTGATTAAACGTTTAATATATATATATATATATATATAGCACGCCGATCAATATGGTAGTACTCACAATTGTCCAATCAAAAAGTTTGACATCATCGTACAGAAGTGAAAATGTTGCCTCCTGATCAATGCAAAAGGTACAAAGAAATTGATTGTAATCCCATAGATCAAATACTGCTAGTTGTGATTATAATTGTGTCAAACGTCAACAATCTCGACAGGCTCAAGTGGCTTGGGCCTAAACCACATTATTTTAAAAGCTAAAGAAAATTAATGGCTATAGTTGGGGTTAAATCAAGATATATTAGGGCATATAACAAGGAAATATAAAGTTATGAATCATGGCTTTGGTGTCATTTCAGTTGGACCTCATTGATGGCTCTTTTGATGCATATTAGGACACAGGAATCCCTCAAACTACTATTTTCTGTATTTAAGTAAGGAATAAAATATACGCTATTTGCATGTCAAATTAATTTCCCAAAAAGAAAATAATATGTCGATCTTTTATTTGATTTCAAAAGTGAAAATCAAAGCTCATGTCAAAATCAAAGTGAAAAAAAATGTGTCGCAAAAATTAATTATGTTGTCAACAAATCAAAATCAAAGTTCATGTCTAACATAATATATACATTTCCTGATCTATACCTTGATAAGAAAAATTGTTTAAAAATTTTGAGCTAAGGTCACATTCTAATTATGTGATGATCCTTCAGTATACTTTTGATTGCTTTGAATATATAACCGCCTCGAAATGAGTTTTCTAAATCCAAATAATTAATAAATAATAAAAGATACCTAATTATAGCTTTCCTTAAAAAATATCATATTCTAAGTCCTCGTTTGTTTCACTAATTTAGTTCAGTTCAACTTAATTTGAACAGTGAGTACAGTTTCAACTGACGTTTAATAAGCATGAAGTTTGAATTATATTTTATGTTTGAACTGAGTTAAACGACCCAACTTAAAATTTAGTTCACTTATCAAGTTCAACCGTTTAAATTATTTTTGAACAGTAAAAAATACATTCTTTACTTTTCATATCTACCAAACACAAATTTAAATGTTATTTTATGTTTAAATTAAAATTTTAATTATATATCAAAATATTAATTTAAATTACAATTTAAATTACACAATTAAAATTTTTCTGTTTAAATCAAAAAATTTAAATTAATAAAATTCAAAACAACAAAAGAAACTGGGCCTAAATTGTTCACAAAGGTTTTGAAAAGTTGGCAGAGATTTATAAGCAAAAGTACTTGTGGGCGTGTTGATGTCTATTCAGGTCAGGACATCGATCTCTGAAACCTTTTACAGTAGCTGATAATCATATCTGTGACCCCAGATTTATCTTGTCAACCAAATTTTCTCTTGACATAACTCATTAATCAGCGGACACTAATAGTAATTAAAATCTGTCCTAATTAAAGCTTGGAATTAAATATTATTAATCAAGTTTTTTCATTGTTACTTTCGTTAGTTAAATTACCTTTTTTTGTTTTGCTTGCTTCGTTAACTTATATAAACGTAAACACTCATTAATTTGACCTATCCTTATAAGTTATAAATTACTTTGCTCCAGCGCACAGTATATTATAGCTAGTAAAAAAAAAAGGCCGACCCCAATGTCAAAGAGGCTCTCGTATTATGACAGGTTCGGAAGAAAGTTCAATCTCATATGTACGCGGCCTTACCCTCTAAAGGAGAGGCCGTTTCTGGGATTCAAATCTTGAACCCCGAGTGCAAACACAAATGCTCCTACCACGGTGTCAAGGCCCACCTTCTTTATCTAATATAAATTATTTTGGAATGAAATGTCTAGTTTCTCTCAAGATCAGAGCTAGAATGATCTTTCTTTTCTTTTCTTTAATTTGGTCTAACAATATTTTGGTAAATAAAAGTGCACATTAATATAAATTATGTTTTTTTTTTTTTTTTATGAAGGAGAAATATGAGAATGACAAAACCCTAAAAGCTAATGCCTAACAGAAAATATATAGCTAATTATTGAAGCTATATCAGTTTGGAAATTATTAGCTGACCGATGTTAATTAATTAAGCTTAATAGATATTATCGACTCGTCATCACTGATGCCACCGACTAGGAAATTGCTAATTAACAGCATAATAATTGTAATCATCTCTTCCGTTGAAATTATTTCTACAACTAGGGCAAAGCAGTTTGGAGTAATTAAGAACATAATTATCAAGTACCATATTCACTTGCAACTTCATGAAGACCCACCCGTTGGTTAATTTTCATGTGAAAGCTGTTGAAGCGCTTTAATAGTTGGAGAATTTGCCCCAAAATAATTAAGCATGAAACTACATTAATGTTCAAACAAAAGGTGGTGGTACAGTGGTACTATATTGTATTCATCAAAACTGAGAGAAACATTCAACCTAAAATATTCTTGACATGCTCTCCGATTATAGTTTATATATATATATATATATATATATATGTATGTATGTATGTACGTACGTACGTATGTACGTATGTATGTATATTTATATAAATATAACTCCGTCGATCGTATGCAAACATGAAAATTCAAGAAATCAAACGTGTAAAGATTAAAGTTGAAATGGAAAGAAATGACACACCATCGAGTTTGATGACATTAATTATTGTACTGGGACACAGAGAATTCCACTTGTACCCTCTTTACTTCACATGCCACGTAAAAATATGAAGTCTTGACGGATAATTGACAGCCGATGGAGCCAAGATATCGATCACAGACACTTGGTGGGGTGATGATTTAACGGTTGCGTGCGGTAGCGTTGAAAATAAAAGTCTGAAAAAATGATGTTAATTGTGAGATAATTTTTTTAATTAATGTTATTTATGTAAATATTTATTATTATTATTATTATTATATTATTATTATTATTGTGAGTTCGACTTAAATCAGTGTCTGACATCACGTCATTATATACGTATTCTTATTGTTAGCACGTCAGTACTATATAAGCATCCAATTATTACCGGCAAAACGGATTATCATTGATGAAGCATAACGATATTAATTCAAAGAGGGATATTCGAATATTGTACATATAAACTTCCTCCACATCAATTTCCAGGTGCTAAATGGACAGAAATGTAAAGCGTGTTAAAGGTCGGGATACTGAATCGCACATTGTAAACTTCATGAGTAAGGTGGAATATGTGACAGTTCGAATATAATTGTTTATAAAATTAAATCTAAAAATTAATAGCAGTACAAAATAATATTCTAGTGTCTAATGAAATTGTATAATGGGTTGAAAAATGGCTGATTTTTTCTTCCCATTCATGATGAACTACAAACAATATGATCCAGAAAAAGAGATGGATGTAAATTAAAATCGATATTAAACGATCGGGTATCTATGCCTAAATAAACTGTTTATGTCAATTTACCAGTAAATATGTTATTTACTTCAGCTGTTTCAAAAATATATTATTTACTTATAAAAAAAAAAACGTGTCACAAATATATTCTTTCTTTTTATCCGTTTAGACTAACATTTTCTAATAAGAGGACAGAGGAAATAAAACATTCATTATCTATGCAATCTAATAAATTTTTTGAAATCAGAATCAGGGAAAGAAAAAAAGAAGAAGAAGATTCTATTCGAAGTTGTTAACAGATTTTCGAATGACTGTACTCGTATAATCGTATTGAATTATTCGAATCAATGTACGACAATTAGATTAGTTAGTTAAACTCAAGAACGGAAAACACGTTCTCGTTCTATCCTAAATGTCACAAAAGTAAAAAAGATCAGTCAGTAAAAATAGTGCCATGAGAACCTTAAATGTCTGAACTATTACTAATTTATTATCTCAAGAAAAACTAGAAGAAGAGTAATAAAGATCAGACATTAACAATGGCCACATCAGAATATTGTTGAAATCTCAAAAAAAAAAAAAAAAAAAAAAGTCTCTTCTGAAGCAACTAGTAACGCTGGCTAGCTAGTTATTAGATAGTTTCTCGAACCAATAGTTCTTCCTTATTTTTCCAACGGACAAGGCTGCTCTTGTATAGCAATAGTTTAGGAGTAGTCTTCACTGGCATTCCGCTCAATTTCTTCAACACCCTAAGCTTTTTCTCAAACAAATACCAACAAGGAGAGCTCTTGTGCCGGAAAAGCATTATTTCCCCATCTCTCAAGCTGAAAAGAGGCACAAGGTTCTCAAAGCTTGGTAAAGCATTTATCTCTTGAGACGTGTAGCTTATTGACTCCGCCAAAACGCTATAGCTTTTGTTCCAAACTTGCCTTTCAAAGTCTTCCAAAACCCAAACATCAAATTGAGTGGAGGAACTTCTGTGTGCAAAGGAGAGATTGCCTCCCGTCTCCAACAAAGTGCCGGTCCCTTCTTCGAAACGACATGGATAACAAGTCCTCCTGAATGTTTCCTCGGAGGTGTCGAATGATATAATGTATTCGCGAGAATCGACATCCCAGTGCAGGATCAGTTGCCCATTCGTGGACAAAGGATCACTCCAACGAAATTGCGCGCCGAAAGGCTGCTCTCCTGGTCCGCTGAACGGGCCAGGAATAACCTTCCATTCGTTCCCTGAGCAGCCCAGGGTGAAAATCTCGAACCCAAAACCAGCATTATAGACGTGCACCACTTTGTAAACCTTGTCGTGAGGGTTGAAAACTAGCGCCAAACCGCAAGCTTCGTGCTTGCAATGAGAAGGGCAAAAAGGGATGGCAACATAACACTTGGTAAGCACATTCATGACCACTAAACACTTTTCCTTGTTCGTGTCGTTCACCAGAAGTAGACCATTGCAAGTAGACCTGGCCTTCCCCATCTTAGACATACCGAATTTTTTATTCTTGAACCCGAGTCCTTCGCTATCCAATTCCAGGAACCTTGTCTTGAAAGCTTTCGACCTCAAGTTGCCGGGGACTTGCACAAGCAGCGCGGGCCGCGACAGATGAAAGGAATCGGCGACGAATTTGCTCCACGATGTCCACTTGTGGAAAGTCTTGCACGCGTACCTCAACTCAGCGAGGCATTCTTGCGGGAGTCTCGTAAATATTTCGTATAGAACGGTCTCGTCAAGGTGATCATGATGAAGTTCCTTCTTATTCTCCTTCAATATTGTTCTCCCGTTCCCCATTGCGCCTTGAAGATTGATTATCTTCTTTCTTTTACTTGATGAATGCAAATCTACAAAATCACATCAAACAGATATAATAAGCATCTTTTGATTAGACTTCACAATCTTTTCTCCAACATTAGTTTTGAGTTTGATTAAGTGCATCATAATAATTCTCCATACAGGGAAAATTCCATTACAAGTTAGAAATTTTTACCCCATTAACAATCAAATTTGACCAAAGTATCTCAACTTTCACAAATATAATGAATTGATTTCGATATTCTACGTACCTATAAAGCCATATTTCTCTTTTGGACTAAACTCAATAACATGAATATATAGCCATCAGCAGTACTGCATATACTATGATTCTTATCGAAAATTATCTATGAAGCAGCACAACACAACACAAACGGTCTTCTTTTTGTCTATTAATTAATTTACAGGATTTACAATTTCGCTATATTAAACTGTTTAGTATCATAGTTGGTTAATCAGAAACCATTCAAGGATATTTAATACAAATTTGAGTCGAAACGCGCAAAGCAAATTAGAAAAAGTAAACATCCATAATTAAGCTTGGAAAGGGTGAAACATACCTAAAACGAATGAAAAGCTTTTGGTGTACCTTATCAAAGAAGGCTCTTGGTGAATCCTACGAAAAAACGCTGGAGCTGGGATTTTTTTTTTTTTTTTTTAGGGAATGAGTGAGGAGGATTTAATATTTATGGTCTTTTGCAAAACGTGCTTTGAGTTTGATTTGGAGTCGGAATTAAACGTGGAAGAGTTGGGTTTCACGCTTCTTTTCTTGGGGTCCAAAGGCTAATGCCAGGCCCACGGCCCACCACGTTAAGGATGACAAATGGCCACTAAATAGAACATTTGAAACTAAATTAAGTAAATAAGAAATTTAAAAAATATTTCAATTAAATAGCAGTAAAAAAATTTATTAAGTAAATTTTCTACTTACAATTAAAAAAAGTTTTTTTTACCAAGTAAGTTTTTAATTTACTGTTATTTCTTCAAATAGTTTTAAAATATGTTATTTAGTTTAATTATTTATTGTAAATTTGTTGTTCACTTCATTCTCCTAATCACGTAAATTACTAAAATATTTAGCGTCAGATATCAGGAAAAGTCAATATTTTTTACATTATTACTCTTATAGTACTTTGACTTTATTTATATTAGGAACTTCTTTATTTTAGTTTTAGATAACTTAGCCGTTTATGTGTTTTGTAACCTCTATTTGTACGGAGCACCCTCCATAGTGTTCTTTATTATTGAATTCTCTCTCTTTTTTCTACTCCGTGAATGTACACATCTTACAACCCCACGTTAAATCGCTTTGTTCTTCTATTACTCTTTTATTTTTCTTATTTATTATTATCAAATTAGAAAAATCTTTAATAAGTATTGAACTCAAGTCTTCAAAAAAAAAAAATTACATTGAAGAAAAAAGGTCTTTAGATCAAACTCTTTTCTCCAACATTGGAAAAGATTAAATGGATAGAGAGTTGTCTACTACTCATTTGCATAAGCAGCATAACCTAGGAAAATTAAATTAATAACTTGTGTGTTAATTGTGAATTCTCAGTATGTGTATACGTATGTCGCGTATCCTATACGTTTTTTTTTTTTTCTTTTTCATTCTCGTATTTTTCTTGATAAAAAATTCATTCAAGATCTAATTTCAAATATTAAAGTCAATAAGTTGTCACCAATTAAACTAGTTAACACAATAACATGAAATAATACCGAACAATCTTCCAAGCAACTAAAATAGGGTTATTGTCAACTCATTTGGGGCTCGTTTGCCGTCAATTGAAATACATATCTTCAAATGCTTGCTTAAAAACTACAAATTTTTGTAACAAATACTTTGATAAAACTTATTGATTTTTCATATATTATTTAATCTATATGCAGGTATATAAATTTAGAGCCCATTTGATTCATGGATTAGAACCATGAGATTATAATCATTTTCGATTTACGTGTATTTTTTGTGAGAGAAAATACTGTAGCGAACAATGAACCATGATTCAAATCAGAGAACGAATCCTCCAACCAAACGGGCTCATTATTTTTCTTGTTAAATAGTGATATTGTTAAAATTTTTAAGAACTTTAAAGACAATCATGTGGTTTTATCACTATTTATTTGAACATTACACATTTTGAGTCTGTTTAGTTCGCTGATTCGAGTTTTTAATTCGAGTTTATATGTGATTTTATGTAAGAACTTTTTACTGTAATAAAAAAATTAAATATAACTATTTATGAGAGTTTTTTATTATAACAAAATTCGAATTAAAAAAATGAACAAGACCTTTATTTATACGGAAATTGAGGGAGGGTCATTATAGTAAATTCACGTCAATGAACCAGGACTTAAACAGCTGGACGACGAAGACGACCGTCTTTTGAAAAACATCTCGACAGAAATACATATATAGAAACTCGCGCTGTATTTCATACATACATACATATACATGTATCGATCACCTTCCTCTGCAAAATCTCTCCCTCTCTCTCTCTCTCTCTCTCTCTCTCTCTCTCATGGTACTAGAAGGAACTCGGATTCTCTAACAAGTTGAATTTAAAGAGTTTAATATCTTTGTGTTCCGAATTAGTGTTCATATGGATTCTAGAGTTTTGACAGCTTCAGGAAGTTTAACTTACGCAAGATTTCATAGAAAATTTTTCTTCTCTATAATACCAATCTCCAAATCAAACCCCTTTTGTCTTCTATCTCCGAAAACCCATCTCAAGAGGAATTGTAAAAGTACTACTTGTACGGAAAAACAGAGCAGAAGAATATGTACAGTCGTTATGGAGAAGAAAACAGAGGATTTCATGGGAGTTTCCGAAGACATGACTCCAAGAACCTCGGATGATTTTATAATTCCAAGGACGGAACAGAGATTGGCAAGGAAGAGAAAAGAAAGAAACGCCTATCTTGTCGCCGCAATTATGTCCAGTCTTGGAGTTTCTTCGGCCGCCATTATGGCCGTTTATTACAGATTCTCTTGGCAAATGCAGGTGAACAAACTGAAAATTCCTAATTTATATTTTTAATTTTTTCAGTTTATATTTATCAACCCATTTTCCATTTTTTTACAGGGTGGTGAATTCCCTCTTGCTGAAATGTTCGGTACATTTTTCCTTGCTGTTGGCTCCGCGGTTAGTTTTCAATTATTAAGATAAAATGGAAAATTTCATATTAGTACCCTATCTTACAGCATAATCGTGATTTAATACTTTGTACTTTTAATAATTTTAAATTAGTATTGTTTAAAAAAAATTAGTATTTTGAGGTATTTTTAAATGTAAAATGTTAAATTTATCATTCTTATTACTTTACCAAAAATTAAAGAATCTAGAAAAAATTATGAAAAATTTATTTTAATTTAAAGTATTTTTTATTTTTTATTTTTTATTTTTAAATGTTTAAAAAAATTTCAGAATTTTCTAAATTTATTATTAGTTTTTTATTAATTAATAAGAATGATAACTTTAACATTTTATATTCTAAAAAATAATCATAAGGTACTAAAAAATAATTTTTTAAAACGTTAAAATATCAATTTAAAATTACTAAAAACATAAGATACTAAAAAATAATTACGCTATAACATATGGTACGTACTAATATGAAATTTTTCTTAAAATAAAATTATAAAGATAATTATTAATCAATGATTAAAGTCTTCATAATCTAATCCTCGTAATTTAAACATGGACTTTCCAGGTGGGGATGGAATTCTGGGCAAGGTGGGCCCACAAAGCGCTTTGGCACGCTTCGTTGTGGTACATGCACGAGGTAGAAATTACATTGGAATTTTGACTGCATTTCTTGGCGGCTTTGAAGTTCAATTCCACGCTTAATACATAATAATTTGGTATTTGAATCTCATTTGGCATGCGATTTAAACTAATGTTTTGGCATTTTGCAGTCCCACCACCGGCCTAGAGATGGTCCCTTTGAACTTAATGATGTGTTCGCCATTATGAACGCCGTGCCCGCCATCGCACTTATGTCTTACGGTTTTTTTAATCCCGACCTTCTCGCAGGTCTCTGTTTTGGCGCTGTAAGTATAAAGTATAAATTCATGTGAAAAATGTGTCATTATCATCACACACGTTGGAATTGAGTATAATATATGTTTGTTAGAGAGAGAAAGGGTTTACTTTGAGACGCAAATTATCCCATGTGTTTCTTCATTGATCGTGTGGAGTTATTTTGGCACTGCAGGGATTAGGAATCACAATGTTTGGAATGGCCTATATGTTTGTCCATGACGGACTCGTCCACCGTCGTTTTCCAGTTGGCCCTATTGCAAATGTTCCTTATTTAAGAAAAGTTGCTGCAGCCCACCAAGTAAGTTTGTTCTTTTTGAATTAATCTTGTAACCATTTTACAACTAAGTTTTTCTAAAGAAATTTATCACATTTTTTTTTCCCATTTGATCAAGAATTCACGCAGATTTGATTATGTGACCTATGACGATCAAACACTGAAAGATGAACAATCGTGTTAACCTGTCTTTTTGCTATTATTATAATATGTTCTACAAATTACATTTTTAATCAAGTTCTCATAATCCTTTAATTTTCAATACTTAGCTACATCACTCGGACAAATTTCAAGGAGTGCCATATGGGTTGTTCTTGGGGCCAAAGGTAAAAGTCTACCTAATTCAATATATTTTCTTCCCGCTCAAGTCTACTTAATTCCATTTATTATATAACATCAATGTCCTTTTCTAGTTAGAAAATGAGGAAAATGATGTTAGGTTTTTTGAGAAAAATGTGACTCTATGTGTTAAAATATTCATGCAGGATGTTTTAAAAGGGACTTGATTTCCATTCTTTTACTACAAGGTTGCACAAAGTGCAATTTTTTGAATAGTGGGAAACGGAAGTGAATAATCTATGACGTGGAAATGCAAGATTTTTACTTCTATTTTTCCTTTTCTTAACATTGATATGATCCAATGAAGTCAACGTGTTATACAATTTGTAATACAAGAATCATATTTATTTTTCACCACTACAATTTGTAAAAGTTTATTTCTTTTTTTTTTACCAAAAAAAAAAAAAAAAAAAAAGGGGCACGCTATCAAGCACAGTTGCCAAGGTTATTTATTAGAGTGAAATAGTCTATAACCAAAATATATAGATATTAATGCTAAACATGATAACGGGAGCTATATCTTGTTTAATTTCCACACGTGAAAATGTTGGTTAGTTTATTAGCCCTTTCATCACAAGCGATGAAGATGAATTGGACATTAACTTTTAACATGATCAATATTGATCAACATAAACTGCTCTGCCAAAAAAAAAAGGAATAATATTCAATAGAAACTGATGACTCATGCGCAATAAAAATCATTGGCGTATATATATATATATATATATATATATATATGTATGTATATACACATCTGTATATGCGCATAAGATAAAAACTTATGAAGATCGAATAGTTAATAATACGTAGGTATGGACGTAAGGTAGATCCGTATGATATGCATTAATTAACTTTGACCAGTATTTTTCTTTGCTTTTCTTTTTTCGGCCGAAGGAAGTTTGTCCAACGAGGTATAGGAGTGCCGCCAAATCCACTTTCATGTATGGTAAATTAGTCAAACCCAACACATACATAAAAATAGTAAGCAGTCGGCTTACATCAACATCATTAATATTGCACTTTCCGCAACTATATATCAAGAAAATGATCTTTCCACACTATAATGGGCAAAATATATGAAGTTCAAACAAGACACCCGCTGTAGTCTCTCTCTCTCTCTCTCTCTCTCTCTATTAGATATTTTTTTGTCACACATGTTGTTGAACTTATCCTTAAAGTGTATAAATCTGAAATTTTTATCTTTTATTCTTAATAAATACTCTTTGGACTAATTAGTTACTTGACTAAAAAAGATATTAATTAAGAGAAAATGATAAAAGTCCAGACTTATACACTCTAAAAGGTATTTATCTTTTTTATATAAAAAAAAAAAAAAAAAATCTTTCAAGAAGTATGTGTGTGTGTATGAAATTTGGTGTAATACAATTTGAAGTTTAAACTTTGACATTATAGGGCTGGATATATAATATGTATCTATGTATGTATGTGTGCAAATTATGAAATATGAATATTGTTTCCATTAAAGAAAAAGTAAATAAATACTGCTACTAAAAGGGAAAAAGACACTAAAAATTAGACAGTACTCAAAAGGAGCAATTAATATACAGACATTTCGGAGCGCATATATAAATGCGTGTGTATAGCTTTTTTTTTGTTCATCAGATTTCTTTTTGTCTTTTTAACTTTTGAATAAACACTAATTAATGGCCATTTAGTATACATTAATCTATTTCATGTGTACATACTAATTAATATTTACGTGTGTATTCTCATAATCATGATTATAGAAATATATAAACGCACACACATATATAAAGATGATTTTGACGATCGACTAAAATAATTAAAGGGTGAAGGGAGGAGTATAATCTTCTCCAAAGTGATAATTAGAATAGACGTCTAAGAAAGTGAGTGCTCACTTGCCTACAAATATTACCAAAACATTGCAGCTACGTCACGTTTCGTCAACGAATTAGACAAAGGCAGATCAAAAGAAAAACAAGGCCCAAATTTGTACTGTTGCGAACCTAAAATTAAATCCGTATAAGGTAAAGAAACCATGGGGATCCCCACCGTCCAAATCACACTTTTTGGATTTGCAAGCTGTTTCACATAACATTTTTTTTATATTGAGAAATTAAATGCGATAATAACAACAAAAACAGCTTTATTTGCTTTTCTAGATGTGTATATATATAAATATATACATAAATATATATATTTGCCACAGCGTCAGCGAGTGCCTGCTTCAAAATGCATGAATTTTCGTAGTACAGTTGTGTGTATATTACATAAATAAAGGACCTTTAAATTCATTGATTCTGTATTAATATTTTGGAAGGGAATCGAGAAATTAGACTGATTCATGCATGAATGAGCACAGCATGCAACGTAAGAAATTCCTTCTTGTAGGGTGTGATAACAAGAAAATAGAGGTTTCGGGGAAGAAAAAAAAGTGCCACGTTGAATTTTCAGTGTAAATTAGTTGTACGTATTAATCTGTACACAGATTACAAAATATATTTGACAATAACAGGATGCTGCTGGTATCAGTGCCGCTGAGGTCCATGTCGTCGTAGTGTCACGTATGATTTCGCACAAGAAAAATTAGAGGATGTACACATTTAAGTCTCGTTTACTTCACTGATTCGAGTTTAAAATTTGAGTTTTGCCACAGTAAAAAGTTCTCAGAAACAGTCACATCTAGCTTTTTTACTACAGTAAAAAGCTCTCACATAAAATTACATCTCAACTTAAATTATAAACTCGAATCAGCGAAGTGAACGGGCCCTTAATTCACCCACTCATTTAATTTCCTACAATATATATATATATATGGTATTTAAAACAAGAACAATGGTATAGGAATAGCTTATTCAAATGCATATATATAGGAATATATATATATCTAAAGGCATAGCTTGGCAAAACTAAGTGGACCTGACCCGAATCACACGTTTTCTAAGCAAGCAGTAGTTCCATCCTATTGAGAACAAGAACACTACTATTTTTCATGAAAGCCTATCAACGAAATGAAAAGAAAAAAAAAAAAAAAAAAGACTACCATTTTTCTTAGGTCTTTTTTTTTTTCTCTCTTGACATGTAAATTTCTGTCAAAAACTTAACGTACGAGAAGTTTAGGGGCCAAAAGTTGGAAGAAGTTTTTTTCTCGAAAATTGATGTGTCGTTTTAGAGCTTGCCAACAAAGAGCAATCGGTCGTTTTTAGTCTCTGAATGAACCCACTAACGGGCCACGGACCATCCGACGGTCCAAACTAGTAGATCAACAAAGTCAAAGTGGGACCAAGCACTCCTCCTAATCATCCCAAGTTCGCCACGTAGCACTTGGTTTGTTCCTTCATTTTTTTTGGCTGCTACGTTGTTTGTTACTTGAAATTTCTGGATCCTTCTCAGTTCTCTATCTTTGGCTTCCTTGCCTGACTTAAACTTCAGTGTCTTCTCTTGCGACGTTGTCGTTTCTCTTTCTGTTCCTGCAAAGTCATTGAAAGTTCCCTAACAGCCTCAGGTGCGCTACTAAACTCGCCTCTCTTCATGTCGTTTCTGCTGTTTCCTAGTATGATCTCAAGAAACACTGCTTAGCAAACAAAGGTTATTTGGAATTTGGATAATGACAACTACAATATTGATTTGTTATATGGATCATCGTTGGTTTTCGTAGTTTTTGCAGTGAGATTTCATATTTTGTTTTGATGTTTTATATGAAAAACTCTCGAAAATGTGGTTTTCTGATGTTAGACCACAAAATCAGCCCTTTTTTATTCTCATTTTACGACGTAATTTGCTTAACTCGAATTGGGTTTTGAGATAAGAATATAAGAAGTTGAATCCAATGCATTCCAGAATACAGAATGATGAATTGTGGCATAATTTTCGTTCATTTTTCAGGAGCAGATTCTCTTTGTGAGTTTTGTTGCTTTGTGAAAGTAAGTCATAAGACATAAACTAAAGTGTATCCATGAAGGGAATAGCTGCATTATCACCTGCAATGATCAAACTCAAACAAATCTACCCTATGAAAGAATCACTGGGTAACGTTTTCTGAACCCTGTTCTTGATTTGCACAGTACATGTTTGGTGATATTACTAAACGAAACAGTTTAGTAGATGAAGCATTGTTCAGATTATTGTGCATTAAACAATTATTTGATGTTTGTAACAGGTATTGTGGCTACTACAACATCAAAGAAACAAGGGATGGATGTTTCTTTGGAAGAGGGAACGGCTACAAAAGAGAAGGCTGATCCTATAGTCGCTTTCAGCCGACCTCCTCCACTTCCGCCGTTTCTTGGACCGTTGATTGCACTCTCCTTGCTCGAGTCTTGGTCGAGTCACGATGGGAATGACGACTGACAGGTGAAGGCCTCTCTTCTCCAGAACTACTGGTATTTGATTGGAAACAAGGAAAGAAACAGGAGTCCTTTACTTGATGAAAATCTTCAGAATGTAGAGCACAATGTGGAAAACGTAACTATATACTCGAGCAGTTAACTTCCAAACTGGTACATAGCTTTGCAGAACTGGGTTGATGAATATTCCGAAAAGTATGGTGTAAATTTTTAGTAGCCATTGTAGTATAACGTGAGGACTCTTTAGGAACCCTGCAAATTAAGGAGATATGTGTGAACTCTCAAGTGTATGCACATATGAGTTTGGTTTATATGATAAAGCGAGTTTTTGAACCCTAATTGGAGGATTAAGATATTTAAGCATACATTCGGTTGTCTTCGGAAAATCATCAAATACTGTTGTGACAATCTTCAACAGGACCTGGCTTGTTCAATCGGGAGAAACATGTCATGAACAAAAACAAAAGGATCAAAAATAAATTTGGTATCAAAATTCATGAATTTCGAAAAAGTTCCATATTACTTTTGAATGACGTAGTGAAATTACCAGCACTAGGCGTCCTGGTTTGACTGGTGACTCGATCACAATTTGTGCTTTCCTGCAAGGAATAACAAATTGGTGAAGCTTGGGTAGTATTTTACAGAATCTAGAGGGTAAGAGTAGGGAAATCGGCGTTGCGATTTATACTTTATAACGAGTTTTCCTCCTTCTTTTGAGCACTCAAAGAAGCTGCAGCCTCTTGTGAAAGGGATCTCAGCATTTTTCCATTCTGCCATGTCATGGATTAGCCTTATCATGTCACAAAATTAAGATCTAGTAAGACTATGTGGGTGTGGTTGAAAATTGTAATACAGGGAAGTACCAATATGCCACTTTGCAGCTGCTATAAGCTCATCTCCTTCACAAACTTGTTTAACCCTAAACTTCACATTGTCCCCCATGCTCGCAATAAGCTGATCAAAAAAGCATAATACCTCCTGCGAAATGGATTATCTTCAGGCTCTAATAGTGGTAACGAAATAAAAATGGCTTAAAATTGGTAAGGAGAATAGGTATTAACTCTCAACCTCTCTGCCTTCAAATGGGGTGGGGAAAGAGCACTCTTCGATATGACAGTCTGCTGAAATGTAATCGGCTAGGCGTTTCAACTTTCGGTCGTTGATGCATGCGTAGAAGTCCTTAATCGTTTCTGATGGGGAAAGCGAACTCGAACTAAAAAAGTTGCCTCTCTTCGAAGCCAAAACTGGATAAAACCTGTGTGTTCTCATTTTGGTATGCCTTTCCCTCAGAATGGCATTCTGATTCGTCTCCAATATGCTCTTCCCAAACTGAGATGTTGTTTTACTGGCCAAGAACACAATCTCAGGCTTGGCACTTGGTTTGCAGTACAATCTCTGCCACAGGGGTGTGGCCGTAAAACTAGCGGCAAAGGCCATCGTCTTCTTTTTCCCCGGGTTGAGACAAAGGGATTTGAAAGTTTAAGCATTTGATTGTGCATAGGGTTAGGATCAAGACACTAAAGTGGTGGAATAGAGCAAAGAATAAAGTGACATTCTGTGCGCCTCATTAAGGAATTTCAACTAAAAAATACTCGGTTTTATTTGTTAGGTCCCCTAGGCTTCAAGGTTTGTTGCCTTGGCATGAAATTTAAGAATCATCAATCTGGCAAAAAATTGATTCTCTGTCCTTTTTGCGATTGTCTTTTACAAAATGGCTTCATAAGCTCTAGCAAAAAGCGTTCATCTTTGTGAATTTAACAGTAACCTTGCAATCTCTTAATTGACATCAATATTATGTTTACCAATACCACTATTTTCCTCATATGTGGATGCCGATTTGTGCAGCGTCTCTTAGTACATCCTACACAAAGAAGATGTAATTTTGCGACCATAAGCAATCTTCTTCAACTCAACTGTTCTTTCGAACAGACTTCTCAGTGGTAGAAAATTAATTGACCACGTTTAGTTTATAGATTCAAAACTATAATTAAGAACCATTCTCAATTTACGTGTATAACTATGATTCGAATCATGTCACGAATCTTCATATCAAACACCTAAATCTTTTATGTTGTTGCGAGTCTACTAGCAAATATGTATTACTGTGAAGTGTTTTTTTGGGAGCCATAATAGCTCTTGACACTGAGCTTAATGGGATTGTAACGGCTCTTCATATTGAATTTCTTTCCTTTTTTTTTTCAATTAAGAAACTGTGTTCCAGGTTTCCCAAGTGTTTTCGCTTCATTTTAGAACTACTTTGATAAATTTTATGAGCGTTACTATTTAATATCGATGATGTCTGACATCACTGTCATAATAACAAATATTATATGTAAATACACTATTTCTAATACATGATATTTCCCATTATAAATTGTAGTGTTAAATATTACTGGTATCTTTTAACATTTTCACTTTTTACTGGAACCGTATGCGGTGAAAATCTCATGTACGGTTCTTGAATAGCAACGGTCCTACTTGCGGTTTAGGAATGAGCTGGTTTTATTCCAACCTTCTTATTTTACGCGCCATTAATCATAGTTTTGTTGTATGCATTGGTTTCTGTGTAGTCTCGCATGGTGTGAGGCTTGCTCACCTCTTTTTGTTTGTTGATAGAATAGATCTTTCTCCTACCATTGAGGTTCTCTTCGGAAAAAGATTTTCTAAATTCAATAAAAAATTTATCGAAATACTGACCCAGAAAAGGATAACAACTGCTCTGGAAGGCTCTACTGCACGTTGTTGGGGGGTTGGGAAGCATGACAGCCAAGTTGTTTACCTGCATAAATAATGTACCTACTATATGGCATTGCCTCAGGTGTTGGGAATCGCCTACACAATTATTTTGCTGGCTAAATATATATATATGTAATATGTATATCAATAATACTTATACAGAAATCATCTAAAAAAAAAGACCTCCTCTAATAGACAGTAAAAATATGAATTATTAGTAATTTTTTATTTTCAGCCGTTATATTTATATTAAAAATTATTTATTAGACATGTTTTTAATATGAAGTGATTTTGATATGATTTAACGGTTAAAAACTGACAAACTCTCCAAATGATGCAGGGGCCATATGACTAGTTTATTGTGTTTTCTGTCGTTTCTTAGCTATTACTGTCGTTTGGACTAGTTCCAATTATCTAGCCTGTGTTTTGCTTATTGTATTGTCGTTTAGGACTCATGACACCGTTTTGAGTATTCGGTTAAACGGGGTTGTTCTTTTAAAAAAAAAAAAATTCAAAAAAAAGTTTAAACTCAAGTTACAACTTTATTTAAGTTCACGTTCTTTTAAGTTTCAATTTTATTCAACTTTACTAAGCTTTATTCAAGTTACAACTTTAAACTCAAGTTATAACTCAAATTCAACTCAAAAACTACACTCAAGTAGGCCCGTTCACTTCGCTGATTCGAGTTTATAATTTAAGTTGAGATGTGATTTTGTGTGAGAACTTTTTACTATAGTAAAAAAGTTAAATGTGACTGTTTCTGAGAGCTTTTTACTGTAACAAAACTTAAATTTTAAACTTAAATCGGCGAAATAAACGGGACCTTAAAGAACAACCCCGTTACCTTTCCTTTAATGTGTACTTGCTTGCTTAGAGAAGATCAGATCTGGGATTGGATTCTGAGTACTCTTTAGAGCTTTCCTCCGTAATAAGCTTGGTAATCAAGAATTAGGGAGCAAGGTTCGTTGACACCTTGACTCTATATTGTTCTTTGATTGTTTCCTGGTTATTTTGAGACTGACTTCGTTACTAAAAAAATAAGACCCGGTTTATTTTATCAATTTGAGTTTAAAATTTGAATTTTATTTCAGTAAAAAATTCTTAAAAATAATCACATTTAACTTTTTTATTATAATAAAAATTCTTATATAAAATTACAGTGCTAAAATTTTCTTTCTTTTTCTCGATGGGGATAAACTCCCATAGACACAAAAAATGAACTCCAAGTGATGAGACCACGTGGACCGCACCAGTAAGACTCATTTTTTTTTTTTTTTTGTCTCTGATGGCGATTTAACTCGTCGGGGACAAATAGAAAATGCTAACATATGTACACCGGTTGTTGCTATAATCTAACAGCTTTTCAGTCCTTTTTCCTCTTTATTTTTTAAGGCTGGGTTATGTTGCTGCCACATGTACATTCTGTGTACAAGTATACATCATTTATGATGTAAAAGGAGTAAATTATACTTTTACATTCTTAATTTTTCATTTTTTTATATTACAAATCCTAAATTTTTAATTTAAACAAATTCCACCATGAATTTTCAAAACAGTAGCAAATAACATCCAATAGTTAATGAATATTATTGAATTTATGATTTGAAATACAAAATTTGTACACAAAAGGCAAAGCTCATTATTTTTTAAATCAAGACACGTGCGAGTCTTGTGTCTTGAGCTATTTAATTTGATAATATCCGTTAATTATTTAACTTCAATTGTTATAGAATTAAAAGTTCTCGCGTGATTTGTTAAAATTAAAAGTTTAAATGTGTCGTATATAAAATAAAAAATTAAGAGTTTAATAGTGTAATTTACTCAAATAGAAAGATAAAAAAAAATAAAATATCAATATTATTATTACGAAAATTTCTCTAGTAAAAAATTCAAGAAATAGGATTAATTTATGACCCATTCCTCCTTTTTTAGACATAACATAGTCATAGTCTTGTATCCATTCCTACCAGATTTCGTTACTTTATGAAAGGTGAGTTCTACTTCCCTGCCGCGAGGGCTTCTACCAGCTCAGTCGATCTCGACTTGGGAAGCAAGGGTATCGGAGTTCAGGAAGCAGTTCAGCAACACACAAAGAAAGAAGGGTTGGAGTGCCCGAACAACTCAAGACCAAGCAAAGGGATAATGAACCTGTCACGGAGTTCATTGCAAGGTGGCGAGCCCCTACTTTTGCCTGTCCCCAGAAGTTTACTCAGCAAGAGCTCCTCAAGATGTGCTGTTTTCTTCCTATCACATTTCCTGATAGGGATTTCTCTTTTTCCGGTGGGGCTATAGCTAATAGCAAATATAGAAATCCTTGTTCAATAAAGAAACTGAATTTGACATTAGACCGGTGTGAGCAAGGATTCCTCTTCCATATGATGCTACGGACGGCTGTCCGAAGTGCAAGGGGTAAACTCGGACTCGGATAGGATAGGATTGTGCGCGCCGGGCCCTTTGGGTGTCATATTTTGGCCGAGTTTACCATGCCGGAGAGAGTGTTAAGTTAAGGAGTGTTTCTCGGCGTTCGGGCGGCCCAGCAACGACAAGTTCAACTTCACACACCAAGGGTTGAACAAATCTCTGCGCTTCATCGCAGATGGGGGCATTAAGGAGTAGTCACCGCTCGTCCGCCATTAGCACTCGGGGCTCTTTTACGGTAACTACTACGGACGGGACGGCAAGTGTACCTAACCAAAACTCTAAGAAAATTTTGATTCTATGGACCTCCGACCAATGAGGTGATGACACATGCGTGCACATGAACTTCTAAAAAGTGGGTTCCAAACCTGGGTGGCACTATGTAACTCAATCCATTATAGGGCTATTGGTTTATTTTTAGAATAGACTCTGAGATAGAGGAGACTTTAAGGAGATTTTGTCGAGATAAGGACTTGCAAAAGTCGAGTAGTCGCAGAAGTAAGGTCTCAGACTCGCAGAAGACAAGTGAAAAGTCTCTCGAGGCTTCGCCGTGGGAATTTCGCGAGAGTTTTCGCCGCTTTGAAACAATGAGTCTCAAAATATCGCAAAAATTCAGCGTGGTTTTTATCTAAAAAGTCGGAAGGTTCCGCCAGAAAGAGTTTGGGATTCTACGACAGGGTACTCAAGCAGATCAGAAAGCGGGGTATTATAGTCTAAGGCAACCTCAGCGTACCACTGAACCCACTTGAGCCACTGCTGCATCCAACCCCGGAACAGCGTGTACTCAAGGAATTCAGCTTCATCCTCAGATAGTGTTATGCCATCAGAGGGGTTATCCCCGATAGGAGGTAACCGTAACTCCTTAGGCTGTACAACAACTCCGCTATTCTTATCAAAATCACATTAAATTAACATCTATTATTATTTAGGAGAATGGCAGCCCATGCACTGAAAACCCAATTTGTCAAACGGCTACGTAGAGGACCTAGGGATAAAGATCCTCAATATGTATATATTTTAATTATCTGAGGTGATGCGGCAGCACATGGTTGAGAGAATAAAATAGAGATGTTTCCCTAGCTAGGAAGAAACCAATAAATAAATAAATACATAAAAAGGTTTCTGCAGGCAGAAGAAACATCCATTTCATAAACTATGGCTGCGATAGAAGGTAAATCTGACATTCTGAAATATGTGAATTCAGAAGAATCCTTAAACAACGTTATAGCATTGTCAGTGAAGTTACAACAATTAGATTAACCAATGTTTATTTCCTGAGAACTTCTCAGTATATCTAATGTGAGGATTTAGCTTTTAGCACATATTGCGCCAAAAACTATCTTAATCTAAATTGTAACGTTTTCAACCACCATTCACATCAAGCAAACATTACCGTAGTCATGAAACAAAAATAAACATTTAACAAAGAGTGATGCACTAGCTAGAGTCATTGCATTCGTCAGCATAACGGTATCTCTCTCAACACATACATACATACATACATACATATATATATATATATATGATATTTTTAAGTTGTGAAGTCTAATTATTATCCTAATATAAATAGTATGTGTATAAATCTTCGCGGTAAGATGGGAGAAAACAGGAACCGTCTGATAGTGGTGTGAAGTGTGATGTCTCTTGTAATTTTCTTCTGTATCATAATGAATTTTTGCCACTGACAAAAATAGGTGTGTTTGGTAAGGGGATTCGTACCCTGATTCGAATCATGACTCATGGTTCGCTACAGTGTTTTCTCTCACAAAAAATACACGTAAATCGAAAATGATTCTAATCTCATAATTCTAATCCATGAACCAAACGTCCCCGAATATTGCTCCATGTTGAGATAAAATTTAGTGTTTTTTTTTTATTTGTTTGTTTTTCTTTTTCTATGTAATTGTTCTCCATAGTATAGAATTAAGTAAATTTCCAACCTGCAAACCAGCTACTTAACCATGTGACGCAGAATCAAGAATTGAAAACAAGGAAACAAAGTTGGCTAGACCTGTAGGTAACAGCACTAGTATTCAAACGTGACGAAGGATTATCCCTCTCCAAAACAATATTAAAATGAGCTCTGCTCCCTAAAACACGCACAATGGCATTTAGACGTGGACAATTTCAAATCCACCCCCCAAATGAACATAAAAACACATATAATCAATTTTCTGCCTATCCAATAAACAAAAATCAAAGCAGACAAGCCTCATTGTCAATCTCGCCCACATAATGAGAGAGCTCCTAGATAGCTCTTGAAGCCGCACGTGTAGATGGTCAGACAGATTTGAAAACAATCAAGTGGGCCCTTAAACTATGGATCATATATGCACATTATCAAATCAGATATGATCAGAATCATCAAACAAATATCAATTTGTCTCAAGTTGAGCTGAAAAGAATCTTTTGTACAGCCAGACAACCTCGCTGGCATAACCCCCTAAACCCCACCAAGCTTGAGAAATTGATGTTTCTAATTATTCTAATATAGTTTTCCTTCCCATGGTCTTTCTCAGACCAACCAAACGGCAATCACCCCCATGCCCTTTTATTGTTGATGAGGTTGGAATGTGCTATATATACTCCTAAGTCTCAGCTAATGTGACCATATCCACATTTATTACAGAAAAGAGACATTTGAAGGAGGAAAAGAAAGTATACTTGTCTTAGAGAGATTGCATGATGAATAGCAAGGTTGGTGATGCTTCTGATGCTGCGACGACGAAGAGTTTCCGTTGCAAAAGGCCTCTCCCGAAGAGGGGTCAGATAAAGTCAAGAATTGCAGCCTCTGCTATCCATTCCATAGTTTCTGTGCTGTCTAGAGCCTCTTCAGACAGAAAACGTCCCTGCAGGATAACTCACTTGAAGAGAGAGTCGGATCACTAGGAATTTTGATCGTATTGCACATTGTAACATTATCATCAACATTTTAATACATTTAGTACTTCATGTTCTATGATCCTCTCTCTCTCTCTCTCTCTCTCAGTTCTCTCTCTCTCTCTCTCTTTCTCTCAGTACAATAGATAGTAGTTCAATAAAAGATTTAGAAATGGCACGTTAGAATGAATGATGATGGGACAAGAATCAACATTCACAATAATCAAGGCTTTAATCGATTAGAAGGACATACAAATAAGCAAACCGCACCGTAGTGCCTCGGACATTATGATATTTATAGTTGAAAAAAAGACAGTACCAATTCGTTACACAATACTGTGCTATGCAATTTTTGGTGTTCCTGTCGAACGCTTCTTGTTCCTCTCACGTGACTCGCACCGTCTTCTTGCTCCTTGTTTGTCCAATCTGGTTGCTAATCAGACATATATTCAAAATGTTTGTAGTGATTCCTATGGAAATTCTACTAAAGTAAATTTTCTTTGAGAAACATGATAGAGAAGGTTTATGGATGACCTTTTAAAGTACAGTCCCTTCCAGAAGATAACATTAATTCATAGCTTTGTTACTGTAGCCGTTCCACTAAAGTGATAGATAATATCCACTGTCGCATGGGAAGATTTTACTCGTTTCAGAACATTTACAAGTAAGGGAGCAAAATGAGGTTTATCCTATAGTTTAGGGACCAGTAATGAAATTAATCCTTTATTTTTTCTATAACATTTGCACTGGCTCTGTATTGTTGACCATTCAGCCATCATTTGAGAGACAACAAGTTCCGACCTGATCAGATAAAATGCATATTGTTCTAAGGATTTTCAAAATCCAACCTTATCATATCACTTCTAGTACTTTCCATGGATCCAGAATCACAAAGACCAAACAAGCTGAAGCTTAGAACCAACCAACATGTAAGGACCATGGGCTCCACCATAAGAGATTGGGATTCCAACTCTAAAGATTAACCTAGTGAGTGGAGTAGCCCACTCCTTTATAAACCATTATAGCTCCCATTTGTTGTCAATGTGGGACTTTGTTCGCACCCTTAACAATCCCCCCTTCGAATGAAGTACCATGGCCCCCCTTTGAACGATAACCATTCTGTCCATTGGATCTTCCATCGCACCTCCATTATATTACATGGAGATCCCACCACCTTATGCTCTCCATCGCATATCCCCGCGTTTCATGGTCTGCACAACCACCTCGAGGTCTCCACCACGTCTATGGCCCCACGTTACTGTGGAGAGAAGGTCCACCTCGAGCGTTCACGGAATTTTCTTTTCCCAGCATCGTGACCCGGGGCCCACACCTTCGTTCGGAACATCGGATTCCTCTCGTGCATACACTTGGCAACATTTGGATCCCAGCTCTGATACCACTTGTTAGGGAGACACCACATGTGAAACTAGCCCAACACACTTTAAGAGCCCAACTTGACCCAAAAAGTTAACTTATTTAGTCTTGGGTCCTTCCATGTATATGAACCACTTCACATTCTCATCCACTTTTCATGTGGGACAACACACACATGCACTTATCTTAACAATCTCCCCCTTATGTGTGTGTTCATCGAGCTCCCTCTCGATCTAAAGTTTCTAATAGCCGGCACATCCAAGCATCACACTCCAAACGGAGCCAACTCGAGCATGGGAAAAGGGACGAAACCATGCGAGTCCACTAAATGCTCCATCATCCGCACCTGCTACAGCACCAATTGGAGGATCACCAACTCTCCACGGGGGGCAACGTGAGAACTACAACCGATTGACCCATACGAACCATCAGCTCTAATACCACTTGTTAAGACCATGGGCTCCACCATAAGGGACTGGGGTTCCAACTCAAAAGATTAACCTAGTGAGTGAGTAGCCCACTCTCTTATAAGCCCATTAAAGCTCCCATTTGTTGTCAATGTGGGACTTTGTTCGCACCCTTAACACAACAAAACATGAATTTACGTGTTTCATAGATCATGATTCATCAAATTGACACTATCTTCTTCTCATTCAGGTGTCATTGAAATATGTCCATACTCCATACAACCTTATTTTCCCCGCATGTACTTCGTCACTCTTTGGATGCGTTGAATTGTGAGCAAAAAAGTAACGAATGGATCCTTCAATCTGAATATAACTACGACCAGGCGCCTTTTGGACTAGATTCACTCAACATTCCAGCTGAAGCATAGATATTTGAAAGAAGAATGTAAGATTATTCATTCTCAGGCTGTAGCGCTAAAAGTTTCCGAGCTGCAAGCCTCCCCATGTCAATATTTCCATGTAGACTTGCTAATGGAAGAATCCGCCATATTGACCAGTGGCATTTGGATGATGATCCGCTTTGCGACCTCTAGGCGTCCAAGTTCACTTAGTAGGTCAACCAAGCAGGCCTAATCTTCTATATCTGTAACAATTCCATGAACATGAAGTTCAAACATAGAGTTTGTCCATGCTTCTTTAACAAGCCCTGTGTGGAAGCATGAAATAAGAACTCCCGGATAAGTTATCTTATCAGGTTTGATGCTAACGAGTCCAGATATTTCGTCAAATGCGGCAGTTACTTCAGAGCAAAAACCATGTTGTTTAGTAAATTCCAATTATTGTAGCATCCCAAGAAGTTAATTGCCTGTGATTGTCCAGTAAAAGCCTTCTTTGCATCCCCTATGTTTCCGCACTCGCAGTAAATGTCAGTAATAACACTTTGTGCTATGATGACCAAATCCGGTTTGAGAGCAAGAGAATGGCTTGCTCTTCAATGTTCCAAATCCGGGAGAGAAAACAGAGCTTTAAGGATGATACAGAACGGAACAAACTCAGCATTAATCGAACAATTAGCACGAGCAAAAGTAGTCGCCATCACGTTAGGAAGAGCTACATTTGCATTATGAAAAAGCAGCAAATATCCATTTCGTTTCATTTATCAAATTACATTTCCCAGAGGAAGATGGACACAACTTCAAGGATGCTAGCCAAAGTATATTTATTAGGCCGTTGTTAAGGACGCATTTAACAAAACAACTTAAAAGCGTAACAAAAAAGACTCTTTACCAGAATATCTCCCAATCAAATAATTCCAAGAAACACAATCCGGGCAAAGCATATCCTCAAAGACGTGCCTAGCATTGCTCATTTTCCACACTTCGCATACATGGAAACCAAAGCATTGCCAAAGAAACGACCCGAAAGTGGAGAATACCTTGCCTTCAGACAAAGCACTCGGATCTCTTATGTTCACCAGGTACCGACATGACGACATCCCACAACCCGCAATTGCAGACAATACATCGATCACCGCTTACCCGTTCGCTTCCAAAAATTTTCAAATACAGAACCTTAAACAACTCCAAAGCCTCCACGCCGTCATATGCAGCTCCAATCCTTTCAGTCCAAGAAACGATGCCCGTTCGGTAATTTTAGCAAACACCTTGACTGCATCCACCTTACTCCCACGCTCTATAGTTCATATTCATTACAAAAAATAAAATAAAAAGACCCTTTAAAACCAATCTTTTTTCACCAATTCCATGAATCTGTACTTCAAACTCCTCGGCGTGGTAGAGTTAAAGGATTTTAAAGGATTGAGAGCTTAAGAGGTTCTTCATTAATGGCGTTTTGCTTCGAGAGCTTTTGGGAGAGGAAAAGACGGTTTAAAAGAAACGAAAAAATGAACTAGAAAGCGCGCGAAGAATAACGACGACCTTTTAAGAAGTCACTGCGGTTACTAATCCTGCAGTTCTTGTGCTGACACAAAAACAAAAAAATCCTGCAGTTCTTGCATCATTTTTTTTTTTTTTTTATTTTACGTAGGGCGTTTTGTTTGGACGTAAATTCAACTGTTGGGTGTATGGAATGGTTAAAAACACTTCTATATATCTAATTGGATATACATTAACCTACTATAGTCTATAAAGTTGTAATATCCAAAAATAGGATTTAGGGGTTCCTTTAATAACTCCCTTAAATCATTGCATTTTTTTTCCCTATAAAACACGGTGAAAATGATCATTATATCTGATTTGCCAGTATAATTCAGTGACATTGATTCTAATTGTACAAAATAATTCAGTGACATTGATTCTAATTTTACAAATATTATATTTTCAAATATATATATATATATATTTTTTTTTGTTAACTTTTGAATTTATAATATACATTATGTCGCCTATTTAAGATACGTTTACGACTCGTTTCAAAATGATTTTATTTTCTGTATGAAAATAAAAATGAAAACGAAAACGTTTTTATTTTCATTTTAAAATTATTTCTGAAAATGCATTTGATAATTTTATTCAGAGATTAATTTCAGTTTTAAAAAAAAATTAAAATTGCGTTTGGTGGTTTAATTTTTAAAAATATATAATAATATTTACGAAAACGTTTTTATTTTCATTTTAAAATTATTTCTGAAAATGCATTTGATAATTTTATTCAGAGATTAATTTCAGTTTTAAAAAAAAATTAAAATGTATTTGATCGTTATTTTTGAAAACATGAAATAATATTTAAAATAATCATATATTAAATAAATATTATTATTAAATATATTAAATAAATAGATTACATAAACGTGATTACAGTGGAAGAAAAGCGGCGGCAGCGGGGGAGGGGGGGCAGTC
>NW_010357726.1:128305-142381 GCF_000414095.1 Morus notabilis
GAGGGGGGATGGTCGTCGTCTAGGAAGCGGCTTGCGGGATGGACAAAGCAAGGCCGCCGACGAACGGCGGTGGCACTGTGGCTGGCAAGATGGCCGGCGGCTAGGTGTATGTTTTATGAGAGTTGTTTTGTGTGGTTAAGGATTTAAATGAAAGGTTAAGATCAAAAGAAATTTAAATCTATTGCTGAGATTGTTTTGTGTATTTAATATATTTTTATACACTTAATTAGAATTTAATGCTTTAGTTAATTTTTAAGGGTTTTTGGCAGATTTGTCCTTAAAAAATTTAATGCTTTAGTTAATTAGAGAGGAAATGGGATACCAGGGAAAATGAAAACAAGAAAAATGAAAACGAAAAAAAAAATCGTTTTCAGAAACATGAGAATAAAGAGAAAATAAAAATGGTGTTCTCAGTTTTAATTTTGAGAAAATGGGTCACCAATCGACACATACTACAGCGTTTTCATTTTTGTTTCTCAAAAAATATGAAAAACGTTTTTAAAAATGAAAACAAATACGCCCTTAGATTCACACTTTTTTTACCGATTTTTTTTTCCTGTATGATACTTAAAACATTTCTACTGCAACATTTAACAAATCACTTTCTCCAATTTCCAATCCAAATTGTCAAAAACTAGAATTAATTAGGTCATATTCTTTTCACAATTCAAATCACAATTTAACCCGTTTTTCTCGTAAAAATTTAAATTTTATTTTAAAATTTTCATTCGAACCCTCTCCGTGGCTAGAATCACAAGAGTAACTGTTTATTTTCAATCATTGTGATTACTTATGCGACCTGTTAAATAATATTGTACCTCACAGTAAAATTGTGTGACAAAGAATAAAATAAAAACTATATAGGTATCGTTCGCTTCGCAGATTTGAGTTTTTAATTCAAGCTGAGATATGATATTTTTTGAAAACTTTTAACTGTAAAAATAAAAATTAGATGTAACATTTTTTAAAAATTTTTAATTATAAAAACTTAAAATTAAAAATTTAAATCGGTAATAAGAATGAGGCCATAGAAACTCCAACTTCGTGAGTTGTTTTACAATTTTTTCCTTCTTATAAGGATATGGTTGTTTCCAGATAGGAAGTGTGCTTTTTTGACAAATGGTCTTGTAAGAGCATGCAAGAATTCACATATAAAACTATTATCATCTGGTTGACTCTAATACTATCATAAATTTGACTAAATTCCAATTATTCGGACTCAAGACAGAAATATATGATTCCTTATTGTGGAGATATGAACTCTACGAGCAAAACATATCACTAAAAAAGATTTGGCAATAAACCCAAATTCAATTCAAAATTTCAATCTTTTTCATGGCAACTTGTGTTTTTTTTTTTTTTTTTTAAGAAAAAAAGATTGTGGTTTAGTGTGAGCCTAGGATATAACGGTTGTAACCTTCATTTCAGCGGTAATCATAAAATAGGACAAAATTGTATTCCCAAATTACTTGTGGCCGAAGAGAAGAAAACGACAACTCTAGTTCTCTGCTCTTTGCAGTTTCATGCATGAGTATTGACACTTTACAGTGGGCTAAAGACACCTATCTCCTTAAAAGGACCAATGAAAAAGTTCTTGATCCACTTTATACAGTATGGGCCAATCTAATGATAACCGTCCCGACTTTTGCTTTTGATTGAAATTGAACATAATCACAAGTCTTTGAAAAAGTAGAGATGGGATAGTTCTTTTTTCGCTGAAAAAAGACGGGGCAATTCAAATACCAATGTACTGATTCACTTTTTGACCAGAAGTAGAAGAGAATCCATTCTATCGCGCCATACATTGTCAAGAATTAGACGGTATAATTCTAATTATCAAGAGCAATAAACTCGAAAAAAACAATTAATAATAAATAAATTAAATAAAGACATCGTTTATTTCATCGATTTGAGTTTTAATACAGTAAAAAGTTTTCAAAAATAATAATATTTATCTTTTTTACTAAGTAAAAAATTTTCACATAAAATCACATTTCAATTCGAATTATAAACTCCAATCAGCGAACTAAACATGCCTAATTATAAACTCGTCAGCATATAATGAGGCTCTACAACTTAATATACATAAACAACAATGTGAGTTGGTTAAACAATCACTAGAAAAAAATTGATCACGGGTGCTTGTGGAATAAACAATGAATATTTTACATGCACTAAAAGATTTTTTTCACACCCTAAAAAATTGATAGGAAGCGTGCTTTTTTGACAAATGGTCTTGTAAGAGCATGCAAGAATTCACATATAAAACTATTATCATCTAGTTGACTCTAATACTATCATAAATTTGACTAAATTCCAATTATTCGGACTCAAGACAGAAATATATGATTCCTTATTGTGGAGATATGAACTCTACGAGCAAAACATATCACTAAAAAAGATTTGGCAATAAACCCAAATTCAATTCAAAATTTCAATCTTTTTCATGGCAACTTGTGTTTTTTTTTTTTTTTTAAGAAAAAAAGATTGTGGTTTAGTGTGAGCCTAGGATATAACGGTTGTAACCTTCATTTCAGCGGTAATCATAAAATAGGACAAAATTGTATTCCCAAATTACTTGTGGCCGAAGAGAAGAAAACGACAACTCTAGTTCTCTGCTCTTTGCAGTTTCATGCATGAGTATTGACACTTTACAGTGGGCTAAAGACACCTATCTCCTTAAAAGGACCAATGAAAAAGTTCTTGATCCACTTTATACAGTATGGGCCAATCTAATGATAACCGTCCCGACTTTTGCTTTTGATTGAAATTGAACATAATCACAAGTCTTTGAAAAAGTAGAGATGGGATAGTTCTTTTTTCGCTGAAAAAAGACGGGGCAATTCAAATACCAATGTACTGATTCACTTTTTGACCAGAAGTAGAAGAGAATCCATTCTATCGCGCCATACATTGTCAAGAATTAGACGGTATAATTCTAATTATCAAGAGCAATAAACTCGAAAAAACAATTAATAATAAATAAATTAAATAAAGACATCGTTTATTTCACCGGTTTGAATTTTAATACAGTAAAAAGTTTTCAAAAATAATAATATTTATCTTTTTTATTAAGTAAAAAATTTTCACATAAAATCACATCTCAATTCGAATTATAAACTCCAATCAGCGAACTAAACATGCCTAATTATAAACTCGTCAGCATATAATGAGGCTCTACAAGTTAATATACATAAACAACAATGTGAGTTGGTTAAACAATCACTAGAAAAAAATTGATCACGGGTGCTTGTGGAATAAACAATGAATATTTTACATGCACTAAAAGATTTTTTTCACACCCTAAAAAATTTATCCATGGACCGTCCATAAACTTATTATTCCATAAAACAATAAACAACAACATTCTAGATTGGTAATGTTATGAAGAAAAAATCAAGAATCAAGGCCTTCTTGCTAGGGTCTTCACGTGCATTAAAATTCATTGGAGATTTCTACTGCAACCAAGGGGCATTATAAATGGCGTTTAGCCTGCATATCATGTTTTTGTTCTTGTTACTGTTTCGTTTTTGTTTCCGTTTCTTTATGTTTTCTTGGTTTTTTTTTTTGGGTTTTGGTTGGTCTGGTGAGTGGTGATTTATGGCTGTGAATTGTTGTTCTTCACCCATCTTACCTTGGCTAAAGCATAAACAGCCATTTCCAAGAGTTGGAAACTATTTCCAAGAGTTGGAAACTTGGAATTAGATACGACATACAATCTGGCAATCTTTCAAAATGTTCAGAAACACCATTTTCAAGAGCTTGTCCAAAGTTTTCCCATTGTGTTTTTGGTCCTTTAGGTAAATTTGAGACTTGATATCAGAATGACTGCATGTGATTTGTTTAGAACTCAACAATTTTGGATCAACTTTTAATTCGTTTGGTATCAAAGGAAGGTTGAGGAAAAAAAAAAAAAAAGGTATTTCTAAGTGAAGCTTCCCGCCCTCTTTTAAACCCCCACGACGATCTTACCGTGATGGTCAATCCGTTGATTCCTCTGCGTAAGACAATAATTAAACTCCACGAGTTGTATAGAAGTCAGAATGGACACTTACTCGTGAGGATTCAGTAAATCTATGATCTGGGGAATCTAGTTTTGGTGGATAACTTATGTTGGGTTCGTGAAAAGGACAAAACTTTGCCGTATTGTGTGGCCACAACTTGTGATCTTAGTCTTCATTTATAGAATTCATCTTCTGGGTTTTGCTGATTAGGATTTTCTGATAATAAAATCCCACAGTACTAAATAAGCAACACAAAACTGGAAGCAGTTTTGAGCTTTCCATTTACAGCATCTGTTGCTTGTACAAATAGTACGATAAAACAAGGAAACAAAAAACACCACAAGAAACAAATGAGTCAAATTTTTAATTCAAGCTCAGTTACTATTTACAGTAATTCTTTTATTGTTGATCGAGTACTACAGTAAAATCAGCAAACAAAAGGGAAGCTAAAAGAGAGTCGCACCTTGCTGAAAAAAAAAAGAGAGAGAGAGAGTTGCACCAACAAATTCCAATTTACTTATATCACTATCACAAAAATCTCTGTTTATGATTCTTATATTGCTTTTGTTCCTACGTCCAAGGATTTAATTCTACAATATAAGAAGCCAAATAACACAATTTATTAAGACATCGTTCACTTCACAAATTCAAATTGTGCAATTTGAATTTTTAGGTTTGAATATAGACGTGAGTTTTTTAAGACTCTGTTAATTTTACCGATTTGAATTTAGAATTCGAGTTTTATTACAGTAAAAAGCTTTCAGAAACAGTCACATCTAACTTTTTTACTATAGTAAAAAACTCTCATATAAAATTATATCTCAACTCAAATTAAAAACTCGAATCATCAAACTAAACATATTATTGTTTCAACCATAAAATAATGATCCGATAGTTGTAATAAATTAGATCATTGATTAAAAAAATTTATGATAATTAATGAGATTGAAATCTTATCACGTCTCGTTATTAAATTTCCATATTTAAGAATAACTATCAATAGAAATATAATCATTAAAAATTTGCCCATAAACATGTGTTTAGCAAATCCATTATGCAAGGAACTAATATATCAAGTTTGAGAAGTAACAATTCACGGAAAGGTTTATAAATAAAAGAAAAAATATTTTTCTCTCTCTTTTTTTTTTAATCTCTCTGTGATATTTGAACAACATATCACAAGAGTGATTTTCTATTAATACATATATAATTAAGTGACGTGATACTGAGAGTTTTCTTTCTTATATATTCCAAAAAAAAATTCTAAACACTTTAACTCAATAAATACGCGAAAATTAGCTTATAATTTCCAAGTTCCAGTAAAAATCTAAAAGAATGAGATAGCTCATTGAGACATAACGGTCGTGTTTAGAATTGATCCCATTTTTATTTTTCACATTTTTTGAGAAAAAAAATGAAAACGTTTTTAAAACGGTGTTTAGCACAATAAGGATAAAAAATGGAAAATGAAAACGATTTTTTAATTTAGTGTAAAATAAGAGAGAAATAAAAATGACTTTTAGTTGATTTTCATTTTATTTTCTCTCAAGCAAAAAGAGAAAGAAAGAAAGATATTAATAAATTTTTTTACACTAAAAATAATTTTTTGATAAAATTATTAAACTTATTTTTAAAAATAATTTCTGTGAGATTAAAAATATTTTCAATCTCATGTCTATATAAAAAATAAAATTATTTTAAAATGAATTTGAAACGCGTCCAATAATGACACTGCTAGTTAACACACGGACCCCTCTGGAGACGTTAATTGACCCGAATGACCAACTCAATAAGGACCTACCGTACTGCCTCAATCACCAATTGCCAAATAAAATATCAAAAAAAAAAAAAAGTGATAAAAACCTCCACACATCTATATTCCAAGCAACTCTTATGATAGGAAGTAGGAACTGTTTTTTTATCCTATCAGTACGTGCTGCTATTTTGATTGTTGGTCTGATTATGATTATGAGTAATTTTACGGCACGCGTTTCAAAATTTAATGTGAATACTTATAAATTAGACTGTTAAAAAATTAATCTAAAGAATAAGATAGTAGTATTTATTTAGTGATATAACAAAAACGTCCGCTTAATTGAATAAGTTGCTATATATTACACATAAATAAGACGTAAAAACCTATAATATTTTCACCTAATAGAGGCCTAATTCCATTAAAACAAAACATTTGAGAGATAGTGGCCTTAGGTTACATTTCATATAGGCATTTTGAGATAGTGTAAGCAAAAATAGAAGTATTTTGTATCATGTGTTTACTTCATGTGATTTGGTATTCAATCAGTTATCAAGAGATTTCTATGATAAAATTTGGACAAATGAATTATCAGTATGTTTTTATTTTTCAATTAAATTTGTATTAAAACTTGTTTGTTTTGTATATGTATATTTTATTGTGATATGATTTTAATCAAATTCAACTATAAAAAATGTGCACTATCTATGAGAGAGTATACCGTAAAATAATTTTAATTATTATTATACTTACATCTTTGTTTTTACGCAAGTATTTATTTAAAATAGAAGAACCATCATCGTTCATATTTTCCTGACGTACATGGGTTTTCTTTTGTCTACAATAATACGACGTAGGATATTAATTATTACTTATACGTGGACCTTCTCTATTAATTTTTAAGAACTTTAAAATTATTTTTATTTTCTATTAGTTTTTCTAATATATTTGATTCTTAAGTTTCTTATACCAAATGTATATCTTATAAGACGCCTTATTACTCAAAAAGAAAGTAAAACGAACGTATCACAATTAAAATTATTGTTAAGAACGATAACCATAAATATAATAGCACAATATAGTAATAAAGAGAAAAAAAAATAATAGACTAAAATTTACAAAATAATTGAATATTGATCGACTACTCTTTATTTTTTTCAAGCTCTTAAAAAAAAAAAAACCTTTGTTTTGATAAGCCTAAGATTATATTTAATGTAGTCATTTATACGCGTATGTAACATTCAATTTATTTAAGTGTAATGCTCTAAGTTACATATGTTGCACTATATTTTTTAAATGTTATACTAAGTAAACCAAGTGTTAAACACACAAACAAATGACATTAACAAGATTATGGAAAAACTGCATTCAAAGGACTGATCCGAGTATTGAACTTAAGATAATTCCTAATAAAATCAATCCTTAATCTTATCTTGAGTTTGAGATCAGGAGCAATTAGTTAAAATAATTTAGAACAATAAGCGAGCTTTGGTATTAAGGGCGTTAAGAAGTTGCTTAATGGTAGCACTCACCAACCCAAACAAAAAGGGACCAAAAAAACTAATAAAAAAGTATTCAAAGATCTGATGAAACAGACGGAGCAGAATCCTCCACCTTTCTCTGCACACGCTTCTAGTGTCCAAAGCAGTTTGACTCAAAATATTTTTCCCATACACTATATAAAAAGTATACACACACATAAATACACCACTAAAATTATATATCTATATATATATATATATATGTATATATAACATTTTTTCCCTCTGTAGCTCAACTCAATCTTCCCAGAGTCTCTGCAACCTGTCAACAATGCAAGCTCTCTAGTTCTCTCTCTCTCTCGCTTTCTCTCTCTAACACCCCCACCGTCTTCTTCTTCAGTTTCACTTTCTGGGTTTCTCGATTCTTTGGTGGGATTTTCTGTTTTGAGCCTTTCAACTTATTGATTGGCCTCTCTGATGTCTTTCAGAACAATGTGTTTTTCTGTGATTTTTCTCTCCTTATTCGCGTAAAGGAAAAGGCGAAGAAATAAAGATTTTTTTTTTTTTTGAGGGGATTTGACGAGAAAATCGGAGGATTGAAAATGAAGGCGAACCAGAAAGATTCCGAGAAATTGATAAACCCCATTGTTGTCCAAACCTCGCAAACCCGGCCAGTCCCCAAGCTTCTTCTTTACCTCATGCTCTTCATCTGCGTCACGTACGTGGTCTACACTCTCCGCCTGATCTCCTCCTCAACCTCACGCCCCGCCTGCGACGACGAGTTCTTCACCACGCGCCGCCACGGGACAGCCAGCCTCTCGATCCGCAATGCCGCCGCCGACAACCAGACGGCGCGTGTTTTCCGGCGCGAATCTCGAGAGACGACGGAGATGACAGAGATCAAGCACGTGGTGTTCGGAATCGCGGCGTCGTCGAGCCTCTGGAGCCAGAGGAAGAACTACATCAAGCTCTGGTACCGGCCGAGATCGATGAGGGGCGTCGTCTGGATGGACGGCGCCGTCGAGAGCAACGGCGACGACGCAAAATCGCTCCCTCCGGTGAGGATCTCGAGCGACACTTCGAGCTTCCCCTACGCTAACAAGCAGGGCCACCGGTCGGCGCTCCGGATCTCGCGGATCGTGTCGGAAACGCTCCGCCTGGGGCTGAAAAACGTGCGGTGGTTCGTGATGGGCGACGACGACACCGTTTTCGTCACCGACAATCTGGTCCGGATTCTCCGGAAGTATGATCACAACCAGATGTACTACATCGGGAGCCTGTCGGAGAGCCACTTGCAGAACATCTTCTTTTCGTACGGCATGGCGTACGGCGGCGGCGGCTTTGCCATCAGTTTCCCGCTCGCCAAAGCCCTGGCGAAGATGCAGGACCGCTGCATCCACCGCTACCCGGGGCTCTACGGCTCCGACGACCGAATGCAGGCTTGCATGGCCGAGCTCGGCGTTCCTCTCACCAAAGAAGTCGGCTTTCACCAGGTTTGTTCTCTCTTCCGCCATTGTTGTCGGTTTCGAGCTTTGGAAATCGCAATTAATGAAGTTGTTTAGGAGAATTAAATGCTAATTGTAGTTAAATATATATATTTCTTATTGCATTGCCTGGTTTTGTGTGTCGTCTTGGTCTTCTTTTCTGGATTAGTACTGGTCTATAATGTAAGCTTTGGGGATTAGCTAATTTAGCTCAGTTTTGCGTATAGCTTTGATGCTACGTTACCTAATTAGACCACTGTCTTAAAATTTAATGCCCTCGAGTTAAACAACTAAAATAATAATTGTCCTTTTCTTATTTGTTTGTTAATGACATAATTAACATTGCTTAATGAAACACATTAGAGCAGGTTAATTCATAGTTGGTTTTGTTTGGAGCAATGGGTTATAGGCTTCTAGCTCTGTTTTTTCATTTTTCCTTTCAAAAGATACAGAATTTTGGTCTCCATGCCTTTTTTTTTTTTTTTTTTTTTAAAAGAAAATTAGTGGGGTATAAAATAAATTACATGGTGTTACAAATTAGCAGCTTTGAAGATCTGTTTGGTGGTGAAAGTTTGTTATGGAATTGATGATGGTTTGGATGGACCGGTGTTTTATATAACTTGACCTGACCCGCCTACCTAAGCGACTTAAAGTCAGGCAACATTTTTTAATGTCTTTGACAATTTCGGGTTGGATTCTTAGTTTCCTGCATATTTGACTAATTCTTTAACCAAAATGTGGTGTCATGATGTTGGTTTTAGTTTAGGATCAATTGACAAGTCAGAGCAAAACATTCTTGGCCTTTGGTCTTTTTACCCTGTAATTCCTCTTATTGTTTCCTTTTTGTTTTGTTTGTGGTACAATGGAGATAGATATGATCGCCCTTATACTAACAGCAATTGTTTTCTTTGAACAAGTATGATGTGTACGGAAACTTGTTCGGGCTCCTTGCAGCTCATCCAGTGACACCCTTGGTGTCGCTGCATCACCTAGACATCGTCGAACCCATTTTCCCGAATGTGACACGAATAGAAGCTCTGCAGCGGCTCAATGTTCCAATCAAGCTGGACTCAGCAGCAATCATGCAACAATCCATCTGCTACCATAAGCCAAAGAGCTGGACCGTTTCGGTTTCGTGGGGCTTCGCTGTACAAATATTTCGAGGAGTCATTTCGCCCCGTGAGATGGAGATGCCATCCAGAACCTTTTTGAATTGGTATAGAAGGGCAGATTACACGGCGTATGCATTCAACACACGCCCTGTTAGCCGAAATCCATGCCAGAAACCTTTCGTGTTTTACTTCTCCAAGGCAAAATTAGACCGCACGACAAATCAAACAATTACCGAGTATGTCAGGCATAGGGTTCCTCATCCTTTGTGCAGGTGGAAAATGGCCGATCCTTCGGAGTTTGACATAGTAAAGGTTTTTAAGAAGCCAGACCCTGATCTATGGAACAGGGTAAGCTGTTTCATTTTTAACTTCTCTGCTGCATTGCAATACAAAAAAAACTAATGCGGTTTTCTTTTGGTTTGTGTTTGATTTGGCAGTCCCCAAGGAGAAACTGTTGCAGGATCATGGACTCGCAGAAGAATGGAACTATGTTGATAGACGTTGGTGTGTGTAAAGATGGCGAGGTTACTGAATTATAGAAGACATTGAAAAAATTTTAAACTAAGAGAGCTTCTTCCTCTTCTTTCTCTTCTTCCGTTCTTTTCTTCTCATTCTTATCTCATTTATTAATTTGTTATCTATTGCCTCTCCATTTTTGAGTCTTCCGAAGTCAACTGACAAAATAATTAGAACCCAGAAATGGAAGGGGAAAAGAGAAATGAAAAAGGGGAGAATATTTATTGCACAAAAAGTTGTTGTGGGCAGGCATTGTATTGTCCAAGCTGTTCAACATTTTTCTATAATATTTTTTCCCCCTCGAGTGGGATCTCAGGTTTCTTTAGGATCATGAGTAATCAATTCTTTTATTATTATTTTTTTTCCCCCTTGAGTGGGATCTGAGGTTGCTTTAGGATCATGAGTAATCAATTCTTTTATTATTATTGTTATTATTATTATTATTATTATTATTTTGGTGTCTCAATTCTATTTGCTGAGAAAAGACAAATTGAAACACATGCTTACAATACAATGTTAATGCTGATTTATGTCGGCTATTGTTGATGCTCTTTATCTCTTTATATAATCAATCAAAGTTACTCGTTTTTAATTCAAGTAACCGAAGCAACATGTGGAAAAATGATTGTGTTGGCCATGAATTATATTGTCACATGAAGAAATGAATACACGCCATGCCATCTTTGGCACATCGCTGCTATTCATGCTTGTCAATATCGAGAAATTATTTTATACATTTATGTTCAACTGAGACGCCACAATTCTATTCCATAAAAAAAAATTATGGTTTTAATACTTTTGCATCCGAACTTTACTGATTTTGACAACTTGCCTCTTGAAGTTTTAATTTCGGCAATTTACTCTTATCAATTAGCAAAATCATGTACCTCATTTTACTAATAGCCCTTAATTTAGGGAGCAAAAAATCCAATGGCCATCTCACCTTGGAAATTTTTTTTTTTTTAAGGAATGAAATCGATATTTGGATTCTAATATAAATCATTTAAATCTCCAAATTAACTTCAAAATTCGATCCCAAAGGATAAAAAGGGGAAAAATTGCTACCATTTAGTAAGTTGAGGGTGTGAAATGCTAGAATTAAAAGTTCAGTGGATGTGTTGCAAAAATCGGGGTCAAAGTGCTAATAACTCAAAATTTTGTCCTAATTCTGGCAGAAGAAATGCAGGGGAACATATATTAGATCCTCATGTTCTGTTTTCTGAATCGGAATGGTAACTGGGTCCAAAGGTTGCTAGGTTGTGGGTCCAAATATAGGTGACGTTCGGTAAGGAGATTTATACCCTGATTCGAATTATGGTTCATGGTTCACTACAATATTTTTTCTCATAAAAAATACACGTAAATCAAAAATAATTTTAATCTCATAATTTTAATAAAGTGTTGTGAATCTCTGTACCTATAATCTAAAACAAAAATAAATAAATAAGCTTTTCATTACGTTGACACATGACTTTGGGGTTTTGGTCTGTGACAGAAGAAGGGTCACCATCGTGGACACCCTGCGGTGTTTATGATTTACTTTATTATATATTTGAATCTAATATTAGGGATTATGGTTAAATTAACACCATGAAATGATGCGTCACTAAAAAAAATAATAATAATAATACAACTTGGGAGTGCAAACATCAGACCCAATCTTGACCTGGTAATCTAATACATCCTTTTATTTCTTTAATTGGTTTCTGTAGGTTACAAAGGCAGACTTTTAGGCAGCTTGTTGGATTCTGTTTGGTGTTGGGCAATTTTTCAAAAGAAAATGGAAAAAAAAAGGGTTCCAACTAAAAAATAATAATGACTAGCGCATTGTCGGTTCTTTTAATTTTGACTTCTAAAAACCCATCAATTTCACATATGCCCTTCCCAGGGTGTTAGGTATACATAAAGCCAAGGTCAAACGCATTAGAATAACAAGAATTTTGGATACTTCTGCCGAGGTTTGTACTTGGGTGATACGTAAAGTTTGTTTTTAAATCTTACATCCGGTGGAGATCACATCCTCTGGAATTTGCTCTGTTTGGTAAGAAGGAAAGAAAATAGGAGGGAAAGGAAAACTATAATGCATAGAAAATTAGAAGGATAGAAAAGATTTTGATTTTCCCTTGACTTGTTTGGTATGATAGGGAAGAAAGAAAATGAATTTACCTTCTATTGTTTGGTATTGGAAGTGAAACTAAAGAGATGAAAAAATTATTATTGGTGTAATTACTTTTTTGCCTAAATTTTTTTTATTAATATTCTTTTCTAATAAAAGTATAAATAATACAGTATTCAACATCAAATTAACTCAAAAAATTCATGTAACTTGAACATATATTCCATCTATATTATACACACACATACATATATAAAGGTACAAAAACATAGTTTAACTTATATAGCATTAATGTATCATTAATTTTTTTAACGTTTAAATACAACAAAAGAGTAACTAACTACAGTTCAAATACAACAAAAAAGTGACTAATATACTATGCATCCACTATTGTAAAGTAAGTGAAATTTTTCACAAAAGTATTAGTTTGTATGGTCATATATATTTTCTAATATTCACCTGCAGTCAAGTATTAATAAAAACTATGTGTGATCAACTAAGTATCATATAGATATATTTACTAAAAGGGTTATAAACTGGTGTGACTACTAAACTTCTAAACCATATGATTTCAGTATTCATTGTTGTACATCATCTTCAAGAGCAAGTCATTAACATACAATGTTGATATTAGAAAAAAAAAAAAAAAAGGACGAGCAAAATGTAAAAAAAAAAAAAAAAAAAAAGAGAGAGAACGAAACAAGAAGAAGCAAGACAGTGAGAGATTAATTACATACAAGTTATTAGACAAACAAAAGCAAAAAAAAAATTGGACGAGCAAATTGTAAAAAAAAAAAAAAAAAAAAACAGAGAGAGAGAACGAAACAAGAAGCAAGGTAGTGAGAGATTCATTTTCCTTCTTAAAATCCTCCCACTTTTAAAGAGATTAAATATGGTGGGACTCACCCATTACAATTTCTTTTCAATTTTCTTTTCTTTCCTAATTTCCTTTCTACCAAACAAGTTAATTACCAATTTCCATCCTAAAATCCCTCCAATATTTTCTTTCCTTCCACTTTTCACTCATACCAAACATAGTCCTTACGTCCGGTGGAAATCATGTCCTCTAGAATAATAAAAGACATACAAAACTGATCAAATATAACAAATATTTTCATTGTTTATAGTGCCCTAATAATATAATATTTCCTCTTTTTCAAAGGAAAAAAAAAAGGAGCATCTTTTTTTTTTTTTTTTTTTTTTTTTAAACATGAAATGAAGGATTATTTTCTTGGGACGCAAAAAATATTCTTTCGGAAAATGGGAAAAAAAAAAGAAGAAAAAAAAGACATTCATTGTGTATTTTTACAACAGCAAGTAAATGGGACTGAACCGACACTTTGGGGAAGCTGCTGGTAAACAACGAAATTTCATATCCCATCAAGGAAGTTATACATTGTTTATGATAGATTAAACTTCAAAATTAAGGAGAGGTTTAGTTAAAAAATTTAAACCATAATTTAAATTATAATTTATAATTTATTATAATATTTTTTTTTTATAAAAAATATACATAAATTAAAAATAATTTTAATCACGTGATTTTAATTTATAAATTAAACGTTTCCGAAAATATTTTTATGGGATTCTTTTTTTTTTTTTCTGTCAAC
>NW_010357726.1:143201-163287 GCF_000414095.1 Morus notabilis
TAAATTATGTCTATTAAATTATTAATAATAATTTATTAAATTAATTATTTTAAAAAGATAAAATTTAATAGGTCAATATTGAGATTTAAAATTTTTTAATAATACTATTTTAATAGGTATTTGTCAAAATTACATCGTGACCTTAAGATTGTGCCGAAATAATAGTTTTTACTTGTAACACAATAAATAAATAAATAAATAAAATAAGTAGCAAAATAACTGACTGTGACCTGGTAGTCATTTTGATCCATGATATTTACTTTAAGAAATCAACTACCTAGAGTTTATGAAATTCACAATTTTTATCCGTCCATTGTAATTTGCTTATCGTCAAACGGAATTTAACACGAGAATGACATATGAGGATTTTGAAAAGGATAATAAGCAAATTAGAAAATTAAGGCAAAAACTTTTGAAAAGAAAAAAAAAAACAATGTGATTTTTTCCTTTTTAGAATTACTTTTCTTTTTCAAATATGTTTCTTTTTCCTAATTATTTTGTCCCTCTTTAAAACCTTAAAAAGTTTTATTAACAGATGCATCAAAATTGTATATTTCATAAATACCAAGATATAAACCCTACAAAAACGAATGTTAAAAGTCAAAATAAGGTAAGTGAATATTCTCAAGGTCATATATCAGTGAAAACAACCTTATATATTATAAACACATATATTATAATGTGTGGTTCTGTCAGGGCATTATTATCATTTTCTCTATGGCTATTTTCTATATTCCTGTAACATTTATATAACGTACTATAGGCAAATATAGAGGAATAGAAACATGCTTCTTTTCTTTTTTATGTGAATTTGGACAAGAGTTTTCTTCTCCTTCTTCTTCCTAAGAAAAATTCGGAGAAAAAAAAATATATATTAGTATCTGCATAACAACATGTTTTTATTTGGTCAATTTAGTCAATTCATCGGTTTCACGATGTTAGTCGCCAACGTAATATCAATTAATTATCATGTAATATTTTCTGATTCTTTTTTTTTTTTTTTTTTTTTTTTGGAAATGTAATATTTTCTGATTCTATTCTATACTATTTTTCTAATTTCTTTACCCTTTTTTCTGAACACTTTGATTCCTTCTCATCTAGAAGGTTTGTTTTCTTGTATGGTGAGAGAAAATAAGACAATCTGTTTGCAACTATCGTATGCTTATAAAGTCAATCTCGAGCCATCAAATCCTTTTCATTAACCTTGGCTCTTAGTCTTTCTTATTCTCAAATTTCACACTTTAAAAACAATTTATTTGTCCATCTTTCATAAGCTGTCTTTGTTGGAATTTATGAGTTATGATAATGAAATAAGCATGAAAACAAAAATTCCTAGGAAATTTTGATATGTGAATCCATAAACATCAATTATTTGAGGGAGAAATCATTAGCAAAAACATCATATTTTTTGTTATGCCGACTGACGATTATCTACGACAGTTGTGCTGATGTCAATTTATTTCTTCGTTTAGGATAACTTTATCACTTAACTTATTTGCTTAGATTTAATAAGTTGATTTTTTTTAGTAGTGATTGTCCAATATGCCCACTATCAAAATAGGCGTTAGATCCAAAACCAAATTTACGAACATTTTTTTTTAAAAGAAAAAAGTAGACCAAAATTTTATTGTTATTGCATATGAGGAGAAATTTATTGAACTCACCCTTTAAATGCATTATTCTAATATTTTTACTCTCTATTTTTTATTAATCCTCTTTAATTAATATAATTTTTTTGATTAAAGAGTATTAATACGTATAAGTAAAGAATAAAAATTTAAAATCCATAAATTCGACGAAGTATTTATCTCTTTTTTTCGCTAAGGAAATTGAGGGTCCCTATTTCATGGGCATATCGGGGATAAGATCTGTTAAAAGCAGGCCGAAATCCACAATAAATCCAGAAGAATTTTGGGCTTCGAACAAAGTTGATACATGCTTAATGTTCTCATTTTGTTGAGGTAGCTTACAATGTGACAAAACTGAGCCTCCTGTTTTAGATGTCCAACAAAGTTGGCTAATTAGAAGACTTAAGCCCATTTGATTTCCCTCATCTATTAGAGAAGTACCACTTTTAGAGAGTGAGAATTTTTCTAACGACCAAAAAGATTTATTAAAGAATTCTTACAAACTGAAAACATAAAAAAAAAAAAAAAAAAAAAAAAAAAAAAAAAAAAAAAAAAAAGCAAGCATAAGAAAATGAAACAACCTTAGAGAGTGAGAATAAATAACTAGCTTTAAAAGTAGTATACTGCCTAAGGCTTCGTTCACTTCACGGATTCGAGTTTTCAATTCGAACTGAGATGTGACATTTTCAGAGAGGTTTTCACTGTAGCAGAAAAAGTTAGATGTGACATTTTTTGAGAGCTTTTTACTGTAGAAACCTAAAACGGAAAACTCGAGCCGGTGAAATGAACAAGGCCTAAATATGTTACCCATTATTTTGTCTGGAACAAATCAACCCATTCTTCAGAAATTGGTAACACCATGGTCCATAATCGACCCACTAAATGACCCACTACATTCTTTTGTCTCTTATATAGTGGGATTTTGTTCCAATATTGATTAATGAAAGATACTTAGACACGCTATGTCGACCCCACATATGAGTCCCTCCCTATGTGACCTATCCTTTATTAGTGGGTGGAACCACCATTGGTGTCAAATGACATTGCTCTTGATTAATTGGCCTCTTCCTTTCCATATGCTTAGAAACAGTTTGTATGAAACCAAGAAAACTAAATTCATTTGCCCATTTGTTGCTTAAATAAGAGATGTTGAGCTTTAGATTTTTATCGATGAGTGATATTTATTTGCTTCATTGTATAGTTGGGGGTTCAAAATTAGTTACTAAAATACTTTTTATTATGTGCTTCTTTCAGTTCATCAATTTTTACCCGGCCGTTCACTCGTTTTCATGCGGTTTTAGCTTCCATCTGAAATAAATAACAAAAATAAATAGAAAATACCCGTATGATCATGAAAAGGTTAGGAATTAAATTATAGTTTGTAATTAATAGCCTTAATCAGTCGTTATTACATTAACGGATGAAGACTTCTGACACACCATAAATAAGGAGAAATTTTGTAAGAGCAAATTGTAATCATAACTGTATAAGTATGATCAGCTAAAAACAGCATGAGAGTGCGAGCTAGGACGTAGTTCTCATTAATAAAGTAGGAAAATTAAGGGCCCGTTTAGTTCGCTGATTCGAGTTTTTAATTCGAGTTGAGATGTGACTTTATGTAAGAGCTTTTTAGCAAAACTCGAATTCTAAACTCGAATCGTGAAGTGAACGGGGCCTAAAGTTTCACTCCCCATTTGCTATCGGATATACAGACACACATATATATATACATATAACTGTATTTAAAGAAACTGGTTATGTGTTTAATTCTTTATATTCTAATTTCTATAAGTATATATGTATATATAATGTAATTAGTGTAGCTGAATAACGTTTCGAGTAAAAACTAAAACAACTTATAGAATTGCTTCTCAATTAAGGTTGTTTTAACTTTGCAGTCCAACATCTAGTTCTGATAACTATATTAAATTGAGTGGCCTTTTGGTCCTCTGGAATCATAAAAAGAGCTTTGGTCCTTTAAAAAAAAAAAAAAAAAAAAAAAAAAAAAAAAAAAAACACACCCGTCAAGGTCTGTTTGGCATTGTTTTTAATTACTTGTATAACTTTTGAGTTGCAATTCTAATTAGAAGAAGCGAAGTAAAGTTACGGTGTTTGACTTGATGACTGACTGGATCTAGATTTTCAAATGAATTTAGTGAAGAAAAAAATGATAATTAAGAATAAAAATGCTAATATAAAATTTAAAAAATCTTATTGAAATCTTTGTACAAGTTCAAAGTCTGTTTAGAAGAGCTTTATTTGGAAGTCTTATAATTGTAACTTTGATTAGAAGTTTTTTTGGAGGGCAAAAGCTCTTCTAAAAATTTATCCAAATACTCTTAGAAGTTGCTTTCAGAATTCAGACTCAAGAAGTCAAAAACAACTTCCAGGAGCTAACTAGGCCAAACGGACCCTGAAACGTAGCTCCTCAAAAATGTTTTTATGACAACTTTGAAACTTGTAAGAAGACTTAAATAAGCTTGTATTAACATCTATATAATAATTGTATTGTTTATTTGAAAATCTAAATACTATGTTTGTTATCATTCAAAAATATATCCCCAAATACTAAGTGAAAAGTCCCGGCTTTTAATTATTTTTGTATAGGCAAAAACAATGCCCAACCGGCCTTACAAAGAAGAAATCCAAAGAAAATTAAAACCTAAAGTAAGACGTGTCAAAACTAATTTAATGAAGAGTTAGGGGTTGTTCTTTTGCAATGAAACTCATAAAAAGTTTGAATTCGAATTACAATTTTATTTAAGTTCATATTCTTTTGTAAAATTTGAGTTTGAACTCAAGTTTGGAGCTAAACTCAAGTTCAGGTTTTCCCTTCAACTTGAGTTCATAAACTCAAACTCAAGTTAATGAACAATATTTTTTATATTCTTAAAAATGCGATAACTTTTTCGTTTTAATTCTGATTGAGATGATTTTTTTTTCTATGCATTCACAATGAAAAGAAAAATAAAACCCCACCCATATACCCTATTAAAATTTTTCATCACCATTGAGTTTTTATTAAAATACTATCTAAATATAAATTTAAAATTTGACACACCCAAACACAAACTCGAATAGATTCTCAATTCAAATCATAACTCAAATGTGTACATCTAAACACAAACTCAAGTTACAACTTCAACTCAACTCAAAATTATCACTCAAATCACCTTAACTAAAAAATACAAAAGAACAACCCTTTAATCTTGCGCGTTCACTAATTCCTATGGCAACCAGTACATAAATAGCATATATTCAGTTTGGGGGCCTCTCAACGATTAATAAATTGTTGATGATTCGTAAGAAATTTCTAATTGAATTAAATTCTAAGGGGTGTGAATTTATGTGGGGTACAATTATTGAACTAATTTTATATTTTATCTGACTAGAGTAGTTCAAATCCGAAACTATACATTTTGAAATAATGTCATATATATTAATTAATGAATTTTTAATTTTTAATCTAAATTAAGACGTAACATATATTCAGTTTGGGGGCCTCTCAAGCATTAATAACGTTTTTAATATAACAGTTTAGTAGTTAAGCATACATAGTCATTTAAGAATAATTAGTTGGTGGGATATCAATTTGCATATATGAAAAAGATCTATGGGTGGTTTGTATTGTTCAACTAATTAATAATTTCCTTTGAATAGTTTGTGTTTTTTAAGAAAAAAGTATGTCCTTCTTCCTGATTGTGTTATTAATCCGACCCTCAAATAATTAACAATCTTTCTAACAGAGTTATGAAAATTAAGAAAATGCAAAACTAAGAAGAAAAACTTTAGAAAGAGAAACTAAAGAGAGAGTTTCATTAATCTTGTGAATGTATATAAAATAAAGAGTCTTAAAGCTTCATTTATAAGAAAATTTTCAGCATTTTTCACGGTTACTATTTACAAAATCCTTACTATTTTTATTTTATTTTATAATATTTCACCTTCCAGCATTTTGGCTCACATCCCATAGTAGAATAATATACATAATAAGTATGTGTCTGTGACTCTCTGTATATATTCTCTTCATATATATATATATATATATATATATATATACACATATATATATATATATGCACATATATATATATATATATGTGCGTATTTATACACACGTTTTTTAAGGGTGTAACGTAAAAGTTAGTTCAAACTGTGGTCCTTTTTTACGTGTTTTTGACAAATGGTAAAAATTGCATCTGGGGCAGCTTGAAGGAGCAAAAAGACATATATATATATATATATCACCAAAACCCTAATTCCTTTCACACTCTTGGAAAAGGATCAAGTTGATCATAAAGTGACCTTTTTGATCATTTTACAAAAGCAGAAGCATATAAACCGACTCCAAAGGTGGGCAAAAACAAAAAAGCTAGCACCTCGCAACTCCCTATTGGATTTTGGCATGCTTTGATATATAATACTTATACACACACACACACACACACACACACACACATATCATGATCTTCTTTTGTCCATGGATCATTAGGGACCACAACTACGAAACCCAGCTGCTAGCACACTGTTTTGTAGTTTCTTAGGAATTGTCTTAATCTTCAAAACCAAAGGAACCAATCAAAATTATGCTAATAAATCTGAATTGTCTTTATTGATAGGAGAAAAAATTGCACATTATTTTGTATATAAACGATCGAATCGTGAAGTTTTGATCATTTCCTACTTTAAACAGGAACCACAGACGATTCATTCACTTGGCTTCAGCAAAGATATAAAGAAAGAGATGCCTAACTACTTCTAAGGAATAGGTTTAAATTTTTGAAATTCCCTATTAATTATTCTAACCGAAAGAGAGAGAGAGGATGATATATATATATATATATATCTGCAAGCGCATAGATGTGTACATGTATGTAAATGTCTTTGCATGCACCAAATTATATATATATATATATATATATGTGTGTGTGTGTGTGTGTGTGTACACATACATATATGTATATGTATATATATATATATATATATATATAGCTGGCGAATAATTCCAAATAATTAGCCTAACCGCTTTAAAGAGTATAAAAACATACGTTCTTACAACCAAAAAGATATAAAAGAGAAATTCCAAGATTAATTACCAGTCAAGAAAATTGATCATGATGATGCCTAAACCCCCCACCCAGTATAGCTTTATGTACGTATACATGAAAGTATTTTTTGGCTATATTCTATACCTAATTTAACTTCTTTATCTAAAAATCACCCGTACTTTTACCCATTTCACCACATTTTTCTTACGATGATCATAATCTGATCATCATCAAAATATCAATATCAATCATGCCAAGTCATGAAGCAACTGTGCCCCCATCAAATTCCTGTAGGGCAAATTCTGACCTTCGCCGTCTAAGAGCGAGTACTGAACAGCCGGTTGACACTCGTCAATTTCATGGTCTCTAGTGTAAAACAGAGAGCTTTGTGAAGCGGGAGAGAATGCTAAGCTCACCCCATGGTTCGCACCCGCATGCTGCTGCAACCCTAGCGTCAACGACACCCCTCCGCCGCCGCCGCCGCCGCCGTTGTTAAACCCGATGGCATTAGCGTTGTCGTTAGAGTACAAAACCGTACCGGCCGTCGACGGCTGGTGCTGGTTGTACGATGAGAAGTCCAGCTCCACGGTCCCGAAAGCCGTCTCTGAAAAACGATCGAAATTTTGTTGTCGTTGCACTTGCATGGAAGGGCGGATTTGGAGGGATTTGCTGCTGCTTCTCATGTCGGTTTTGTCTGGGTTGATGACGATGGACGAGAGGCACTCGGAGTCGATTCGGACGAGCTGGTCCACCGTCGGTTTTTGGTCTTGATCGGGCGGGTTTCGACTGGTTTGCCGGCTAGGGTCGCCGAGTTCCATGGTTACGCCGTCTGAGGAGGATCCTATGTTGTTGTTGGCATCTGATGGTTCCTTTGTCTCTTCTACGTACATTTCTTCAACCATAGGCTTCCAAAGTCTCACTCTTGCATTAATAAACCAATTTGATACCTGATCAAACCATAAGTAATTTAATTTATTAAAAAAAAGGAATTAACAACAAACACAATACGACATATGGAGAAAAGACTATATCTATATGTATATTAATATTATATTTGGTAATTTAACTTACTCATGAAGAAAAAAAATAATGTTTTTCTGGAGGTTGTAAAAAATAATGTTTTGTGGTGTTAACTATTAGAGCAAAAGAATAATTTTTATAATATAGACATAGCTTTTTTCTCAAAAAAAAAAAAAAAAGATAATATGGACTCCGCACTCATGTCATAAAATAACTAATTAGGAAAATAGTTAGACGTTACTCAATCAATGTTTGAATTGATCATGTACTAATATTTATAATTATGTCCTATTTTCTTTATATTAAAGTGTAGTAACGTTAAAATGTCTGATTGCATCGAAAAAAACAAATGGAGGATCATAGAAGATATGCCCTATTGATTCTAAAAATTAATTTTGTTATAGGTAGTTGAAATATATATACACATATATATGATATATTATGGTAGGGTATGATATGATATGATATTAGGGAGAAATAGGCACACACATGTATGTATATACATATACCTGGCTTCTTGAGAGGCCTGTTTGGCGGGCTAAGATGTGTTTATCAACATCACTTGGGTACCTGCAAAAGTTGTCATAGAAAAAACATTCCAGTTACTTTAATTTTCTTTGGTCGGACACGGGCGGGAGTGGTAAGATGATATATCAACATGGTGGTACTTTTGTTTCAGAGTTAGTATAGTAATAGTACAAGTACTAGAGATGATGAGTGTATAATGGGTCCTAATTTGTGAGCAAAATAGGACGAGACCCACAAGAAGAGAATAACGGTGAGAGAAAAGAGAGAGAGAGAGAGAGAGAGAGAGAGAGACCAAAAGAAAATATCCACGAAAGAAACCAAATGATTGAAAACAATATGACAAAAAATGAAAAAACCGGGGAATCTGAATGGTGGTGGACAGAAACTACCAAAGCATTGGCATTGTTTTTGTAACGCCAAAATGATTGAGACTAGACGACGTGAATCAGGAACTCTCAATCCTCCTCTATCAACACAACTACTAACTAGTAGTACTGCATGTGTCGTGTGTGTGTGTGTGTGTATACATATATATTATATATATATATATATATATGTTGGTTTCTTTATACTTTGGGAATAACATTGCTTCTTTCTCTAAATCTACTTTGTGGTTTACCTCCATATAGACTTCAAATCTCAACACTAGCGTCCATGTTAAAAAAAAAAAAGAAAAAAAAACTATATGTTATATATAACCGCATGTGATGCATTATCATCACACGTCAAGTTAATTAGGATTAACACTATTAATTTAATTAAGCCATTTTTAATTTTTAGTAAATGTTTTTAATTATACCATCAATTTTAATCGTATTCTTTCCCCTTTTTTTCTACTATAGAAATGCTCTTTTTTTTTTTAAAGAAAAAGAAATTTATAATCTTAGCAATGTTAATAATTTTCTTGTCATTAACCCCAAAAGAAAATGAATACAATGTGATATGAGAGAGAGAGAGATTTACGGGTGTAAAAAATGTTCAAAGAGCCAAGCGCGGAGGACAGAAACTGAACGCTCGGGAAGGCCACGTTGGGGACGCCATGGATGGCTCTCCATCATGCTCATCTGCTGGAAGGCCCTCTGCTGCCTCAGCGCCTGATCGAGAGCCCGAAGCCGCGGCGTCTCGCCTCTGCTCGTGCCCGGAACGGCCACGTCCTTCTCTCCCATTGCCTTCCTCGTCGCCTGAATTTGGCTCACAATTCCGTCTTTCAAACATCTGAAATGCCTTGACATGGCCTTTGACGCCAACGCCGAGTAAACCGTCGCCGCCCCGGCACCGGCTACTGCCTCAAAGGACGACACCACGGCCCTCATTTGATCACAATAGTTCTTGTATCTTCTCTCCACCTGTACACATACAATACAGCCATCAAAAGTATAAATATGAGCATAGAACAATAGACATAGAATTTAGATTGTTATAATTTGGACAAGTTGTACAACAAACAAGTAAGAGTTTTTAAGCAAAAGAATTAATATTTATAACGCAGAAGAAGGGTAATAAAAAGTTCAGATATTTTGAAGTACTTTTAGATTCCTTGTACAAAAATTTTTTACCCTTTTTTTCTAAGGTAAGTGGGATAATATTGTACAACATACAAGTGAGAGAAACATAAGATGAGAATATGTAAATATGAGGCTTTGGGGAAAAGAAGGAAAAGGAATAGAGGTTTCTGAAATAATGAGAGGCCTAATTTGGAGACGTCTTGGCCATTTAATGAAAAGGCCCCAATTCTCCAAATTAGTTTCAAAATCAAGTACTACTGATACTACTACTCCAAAACCCCAATCTTTCACCAACTACCCGATCATAAAAGTTGAGATTTTCAGGATGTGAATAGTGAAAAAAAAGTTATCTTTTTTCATCCCAAGTTCCCAGGGAATCAAAATTTTGGTGAAAGCAGCAAAAGAGAAACATGAAAGGAGGAAAAAAAAGTTGTACATAATATATATATATATATATTTTTGAAAGAGATATATGTATATAAATGTGATGGATTGAGGATATATATATGTATGTATGCATATATATGTATACCTCTTCAAGCATTGAAAGTAGCTTGGTTTTTCTCTTCTGCAATTCCACGAATTCAAGGGAGTAAAGTAACTGCTTTTTTGAAGAGCTAGCTCCATTATTGTTACTATCATCCTGATCTTCCAACTGTTTGTTCTTCTGTGACGACTTTTGCTTTTGCAACTCGGTTTGCTTGGTTCCGAGGCTACAAAACTCGCTGAGGAGCTCCTGAGCCGGGCCCAAGTACCTTGAGTTTCTGAGATGGAACGCCTGACCAGCACTAACTTGTTGATGAGGATGAAGAAGAAGATGATTCGGAGATTTGCCCAAAAACGCATGATGATTATGATGATCAGATTGAATCATTTGGTGGGCCGGTTGATGAATATTTGCCGATTTCGCGAAAAACCCGTCTTGGGTTTGGTTTGTTTGTCTGAGTTCAAAGGTTTGTAGGCCAATACTAGAAGGATTGGTTGAGCTTAGAGAGAGTGAAAGGCCTTGACTTGGCCTCTCATTTCCTTCACATGGGAAAACACATAGAGAAGAGTCATCAACCAAGAACCTATTCTGATGATGATCAGCAGCAGCTTGCCAAGGTCCAGACTGATGATGATGATCTGGTCCCACCATTAGATTCTGATCGTGATGACTACTACTTGTTGTGAAATGATCATGATGACCATGGTGATCATGATCAGGTTTGTTGAACCCTTTCCACATGGCAGAAGAAGAAGAAGAAGAAGTGGTGTTAGTGTTCTTTGAAAAGCCTATCATCTCCATGCCGGTTGTCAAGTTGATCAACATCTCGGGATTGTTGGGCCCAAATTCTTGGATCTGGTTTTGTGTGAACTGGGTCTGGATTGTTGGATTGTGTGGTGAAACATCTGAATAGCAAAATCCAACTGAGGAACTTCCCATCTGATCCCTTGATTTAGCTTCACCAAGTTCTCTAGCCATATATATGTATGTATGGGTATAATTGGGACACCAAAAAAGAAAAAAAAAAAAATCTGTAGTCTTTCTCTCTCCTTCTCTTTCTCTTTCTCTCTCCAAAATTGTACTTCTGAGACCTGTCCACCAAAGTAGTACTCTCTCCACCACACCACGATTTACTACCAGAAAAAAAGAACCCAGATATTAAATCCCCATTTAAAATCATATAGTACTACTACATATTCAAGCAAGAGACCAATCATCAATAACTTGTAATCATCAAATCAAAGCCGTAAGGAAAAGAAAAAGGACCCCTTTTGATCAGAATATATACTAAAGGAAAAAGAATCAAGTTTTATGAGAGATCAGAGCCTTACAATAGAAAGAGATTAGATATTTATATATATATATATATGGTGTGTATATATAGTAGTACTTCAAACGAAGTGATGGAGCTGTTGGAAGATGAGAGAGAGAGAGAGAGAGAGAGAGAGAATAAAATCTCCGCTCCCTTGTTTTTCTCAGAGCTCTTCTCCTAATAAGCCAACAATAAGGTGTGCCATGAAATTAGCCCAAACCTAGGAAGAAGAAAAGAGAGATGATGATCATCAGATTATCTCCTCAGAAATAGAAGATCAGATATAATAGGTTCTGATGATGACCTCCTTAAACCATGTTCACTATTTTCTTTCATTTCATATATGCCTCACTCAGTGACTCTCTCTCTCTCTCTCTCCGCTCTAGTGGGTCAATGCCACCAAGATATAAATACATCCAAAATAGACTTCCTAGAAGGAGAATTCAAATATTATAATTATTAAATTAAAATAAATTAAACCCCCTCAATTATTTCATACCCCAATGATAGAATAACCACTAATAGGTGTTTAAAAGTAATTAACTAAAACAAATACTATTTAATTACTCATAAAAAAAACCCCTTCTCTCTCTGTGAGAAAAGTACTCACTGGTGAAGAAGAACAAGAAACAGATGATAATTATAAATCACAACAATCGTCCTTTGCCTGGTACACAAGCTACAAGCCGCCACATGACTCTGATTTTCTCTGCTTTTTTTTTAATTTAATTAATGTTTTTTTTTTCAAAAACAAAAACAAACCCAAAAGGTTGGGAAAAAATAAAATCAATAAAAACAAGAAAAGGAGATTGAATTTGACAGAGAGATCTGTTGTGAGTGTAGTGTGGGGATTGAAGAACGAAACCCAAGAAGGAAGTAGTAAAAATTCCTAAGTAGGAGTTTTTTCCAGGCTTTTTCAGATGCGTTTCAGTGAGAGACGTTCTGATTGGAGCTTTCTTTTTTTTTTTTTTGTGGGCCTGACTCTCTATTTGTACTATTTTATTTTGTTTTGTTTTATTTTTTGTCTGAACTGCAAAAAATATAAAATAAATATGTAGAGAGAAGAAGAGAGAGAAGGAAAGAGGATCAGAATTCAGAAGGTGAAAGAATAGATGCGCTTGGGGTATTGTGAAAAATGTTCCCATAATAAGGGACTGTTTGGAGCGGATGAGATGAGGTGGTCCAATGTCCCTGTCTAATTCTCATTAATTGGTGTATTAAAGTATTCCACCCATCTTCTCTCTCTCTGTCTTTATATATATATATATATATATATTTGTACATACATACACATATTGCATGGGACCGCATCTTTTATTTTTTATTTTTTTATTTATGAGAATGAAAAATATATATGCCCAACCCACGCGCAAAACCATGGAGACACATTGTAATTTTTCACATTTTTTTTAAAGTGCCTTTTCTTATATACTGTTGTGGTTATTTACTTTGGCTAGTTATATACCTAATATTTATAGCCCGCTTAGTTCATGAATTAAAATTATGAAATTAAAATTATTTTTGATTTACGTATATTTTTTGTTAGAAAAAATACTGTAGCGAACCATAAATCATGATTTGAATCAGAGAATAAATCATCCAACTAAACGGGCTCTCAATGTTGAGGGGAAAAGAAGAATCTATAAAGTTTTCATTTTTGACATTCTTGTCACAAGGGTGAAATTGAAGTATATGCTCCTTTGCAAACTTCCAAAAGGCCAAGTTAGTTTTCCGTTTATTTTTTTTAATGAGACGTTAATTATTTTTAGACCGCTGAATATTCAAAAAATTCTACAGGTTTACTATCGCTAAATTCAGTAAATTTCATTTTCACATGTAGGGATTTTTTTTTTTTGCTGTGATTATTAATGCTGTGTAATATTGAGGTTCAAATCAAGCCCTAATTGGTTTGCATGAACCATGCAAAACGATATTCAAGTATCCAAGGGCAGTACCATCACGAATTGATTTCTGGAACTCAAATTTACCTTAAAGTCCTAGTTTTCAAGCCACATTCAGCAATTTATATAGATTTTCATGTGTTTTGAAAATAAAAACATAAAGAATAACGTTTGAAACGAAACGTTTTCATGTAATTTTCCACGAATGTTTTTCAGTACCCATCAAAAATGTTTTTTGTATCGCTTTTCACGCAGAAATGAATTCTCATTTTGGTTTCATCTTTGATATCAAATAAACCAAATAGCCAGTAAAACCAATTCCATATTATATAAACAAATTAACCAATGGAAAGAACAACAATTGGTAACAGATTCATAGCACACGCACCAAAAGTTGAGAGTGGGTTTGATAAAACCATCTCTTAGATTTATATTTATTTATTTATTTATTTATATCATTATTAATTTTAGTTTATTTTTATTTTTATTCCATTTTTTTTCCAATTAAAAGTAGGTGGCCCCCCTATAACGAAGCTTTCTTCGCCGCTTGCCATAATTCTTTTCTTTCTTACCCTATGCCCTACAAATGCTGAAGTCATCCCTTCTCTGGCTTTTCCCCTACTTGTACTAAATTTGTTTTCTATATTGTCATTTGAAAAAAAAAAAAAAAAAAAAAAAATTTTATGTCATTTATTAGGGTATTGATCAAATATATTTCGAGCTGTTAACTTACTAGTGGCTAACTTACAACTTTTTCTACTAATATTATTACTATTTTTATTATTTTTTTCTTTGAATAATATGGTCATCAATTAGATATTACTTTAGTGAGAAAAGAATCGTTGTTTAATTTGTACAAAAGTACTTAACTGGAACTTCTAAATGTGAATACCCTTGAGGACCTTTATCAATTAAGTTCCATGTTTTGATTCCTTAAATTTTTTAATCATTGTTACTTACTCATTTAAATATTGTCAACAAATCTGTCACATACATTTTTTTTTTACTTGGTTTGAGGTACATATTTTGAAAAAAATAATTCTTAATTCTAAGGTGAAACCCGGCGAGGAACTATATACATACATACATATATATATATATATAGTCATACATATATGTGTGAATATAATTAGCCCCCCAATTTCATAATTAGGGCGTTATTTTCAACATAATGGAACATGGAAAAATATCGATCCCACGCGGATACCTCTAAATAATGTAATTTAGCACTAGGATAAATTGAGATATTCTTTATACAAAATAATTAAACTAAATAAAAATATAAATATGGCATTATCATATGCATGTTGTTTTCATGGAATGAAGAGCTGCAAAATATAAGTGTGCGTGTGTGTATATATATATATATATATATATATATATGAGCTAACTTGACCATCAAAGTCTAACAATATTCTACAAAGGAAGAATAACATGTCGTTGTTATTTGACCTTATACTAGCAATAGCTAGCTACCATGGATTTTGTGTCGATCAAGGCATTCCTTAATTATGTTAATTTCCAAGCAATTTTCATTTGCAGAGAATGGCGGCTGCATGAATTATCTTTGCTCGTTGCCTTAAAAAGTGAAAGAATCGTACTAATTAATTTCATAATCATCATATTAGTACAGCTTTGGATTATTTATTACTTCTTAACGAGCCGAAGCAAGTAAGGTTTGATTCTTTTAGCAGTAATGATATCTTTGCTCATTTTTAATTGATATAAAAAACCAAAATTTGTTGGCTCTTTTAATTGCCGCTTTTATGGAAGACGCCAGCAAATTGGCACAAGCGTGCTGCATAATACACCTCAAAAAGCTGGCCCACAAAGGAAAATATATGTTCTTGGTGGACCACTACTAGTAATTGATCAATTATATAGTCCGAAAAAGAGAGTCAAGATGAACCCGTTTTGTTTTCATAAGTAGCCGTTAGATGGAATTGATTTTTTTTCCAATTTTTTTTCTAATTCTAATTTTGCAGCATCAAAATCTTCACCCATATTTTTTTTTTGTTCTTGAATGGACTGTCAAGATCTGGTTAGGGGGTTTTCTCAGGCTGTAACAACCGATTGATGTATTTCATGGCATCAAATGGACGGTCCTGATTGAGTTGTTGAGTATCAAGTCTAGCAAATATGAGGGCAGTTAACAGACAAAAAGAAGGTTAGCCCATTGTTTTAAAAATGCCCTTGAAAGGGAAAGAATGGATTTCATATCATCTCAAAGAACACAATCTGCTTACTTTTTCTAATTGTATATCTTTGGAAACTTGTTTTATCTCTACTCTTTGGCAATGCTAAAAGTTCTTTCTATTATGCATATATACATAATGCATATATGTCGACATGTGAGGTCTTTTTTCTGAAGTTGGACCAATATCAAAGAACACAATCTGCTTACTTTTTCTAATTGTATATCTTTGGAAACTTGTTTTATCTCTACTCTTTGGCAATGCTAAAAGTTCTTTCTATTATGCATATATACATAATGCATATATGTCGACATGTGAGGTCTTTTTTCTGAAGTTGGACCAACATATATTTATATACATATATATATATATACACACACACACAAAAAACATGAATATATATATATATATACACACACGCACAAAACACGTACATGCATAGGAGCATGTACTCCACAGCAAATTAAACAAGGAAATTGATCTTTAACTTTCTCTCCTTAAAGGTACCAAAAAGAGGCAAAGGAAAAAAGAGAGAGAATTTTTACATAAATTATGTGCGTGTTTAGAACGGTTTTCACGTATTTTGAGAAGCAAAAAATAAAAAATAAAATGAAACGACATTTGTTTAGCAAATGTTTTGAAAACGAAAACGAAAATAGTGAGAATGAGTTTTGTGAGGAGATTAGAAAACGATTGAAAGTTGTTTTTCTTTTTCTATTTTCATTTTTTGGCACTTATCAATAATATTATAATATATTAATTAACAAATACGATTTCACTTTTTTATTATACTCAAACCAATCTCTTAAAAATCAACTAAACACAATTTCAGAATCGGTCCTAAAATGATTCTCAAAACAATCTTATTTTTACTTTTTATTGAAAACAAAATCATTTTGAAGAGAGAGAGAGAGAATTTTTACATAAATTATGAGTTTAAATTTTTAACAAATATAACATTTAGAAATGTGGACTAAAAAAAGTAAAAAAAAAAATGTTGAAATTTCTGTAAAAAGTATTCTGAGTGAGTAGTCCTTGAGGAAAGGTTGAAGTTGATTAAAGGTTCGGGCTTGTTTGGGATAGTTTGTATTTGTATTTTTAAGTAGTAGAAAAAAATAAGTATAAATTGAGACTTTTTTATTAGTATTTAGATAGTATTTGAAAAAGTGCTTTTAATCTAAAAAGAGCTTTCGAACCAGTTTGGGTAAAAAAAATCAAAACCACTTATTATTATAAAAAATAATGTAATAAAAGAATATGGATGAAATATTAAATTTATTGTTCACAAAAAAAGGTTAAATATGTAAATGAAAAAACTTTTCGTAAATATTTTTTTATAAGCACTAAGGAGATAACTTATTTTAAAAGTGCTTATAAAGTTAAAAAGCACTTTAAAGTTGTTCAAACAAACAAATTTAAAAGCGACTTTTAAACTAAAAAAAAGCCAAAAATAATTTTTTTTAAGCCAATTCAAACGGTTCGGAGAATTTATTGGGTTTGTAGCTCTCTAGGTAATTACCGTGTATAACTAGTACTTGCATAGTAAATTAGGGTTCTTTCGGCTAGATTTTGTGTCCTCTTTCTGGTCTAGTGATGTGATGATAAAACTAAACAAGAACCAAGCCCTAAAAAGCCTAAAATGGCCAGAAAAAAAAAATGATTTCCCCGAAACAATGAAGATCCAGCAAATGTTGATTTCTTGAAATGTTGTTCCCCTGGGATTTTGCACTGAATGGTCTTCTTCAGAAGTTCAAGGTTAGCTGGAATTGGAAGCCCAAATTTATTTTTATTTTCACTTTTTTGTTGTAGGTGTAGAAAACTTAATTACTGGTAGTTTATTGTTTTCGACTGTTAAATTTGGTAAAAATCAAATTGGATTTAAAAGTATGTAAAATAAATAGTTTCTAATATAAATTTGACGGATTAAAATAGAAAACTATTGATAGTTTATTTTTCTAGACCTACCAAAAAACTCCCTTTTTTTTAAATGAAATAATTTCTTTTTAGGGAGTTTCTCAGTCTTACCAGTGGTCTCAATTTTTGACTGTTAGATTAAAATCATATCATATTAAAAAAGTATGCATAATAAATAAATTATGATACATATCTAACGACTGAAAAATAAGGAACTACTGATAGTCCATTGCCAAAGAAAATTCCTTCTTTTTATAAAGGAAAGTTTTTTTTCTTTTTGAAATATAAAAGACATGTTGGGCCCGTTTAATTCACTGATTCGAATTGAGATATGACTTTATGTGAGAGTTTTTTATTGTAGTAAAAAAGTTAGATATGACTGTTTCTGATAGCTTTTTAGTGTAACAAAACTTGAATTTTAAACTTGAATCGGTGAAATAAATAGGACCGTTATCTTATTTGGTCCCCAGGTTTAATTGTTTGAATCCATAAACAAAATTTAAACTAGTGTTTAGATAGAAAAGTAAGAAATGGTTTGAACTATTGACGTGACATTTAAATCATTAATCAAAGTGTCAAACTGAACAATGTTCCAAAAAAAGGAAGAAGTCTAGAACAAAATGTATGTAATGAGATTACTTGTTTGCTTGTAATTACTAAGGATTTTAGTGTTCGTTTACCACTTTTTACCCTTCACACTCCATTTGAAATACATACTCTACAATATTAGTTTGAAATGAGTTATGGTTGAATATTGAATAATACATCTCTCGGAAAAAAAAAATGTGTTCTAGTTGAGTATTGGATATTATATAGTTAGCATTTTATATTAGGACTCAAAATGTTATTTCTGCTGTTTGGAATTATTCTTGTAATATTTTTCACGTTTTTTGAGAAAAAAAAAATAAAAATGATTCTAAAACGGCATTTGGCACAATTAAAGATAAAAAATAGAAATGAAAATGATTTTTTAATTTAGTGTAAAATGAGAGAGAAATGAAAAACGATTTTTAGTTGTTTTTCATTTTTTGTTTTTGTTTTCTCCTCTCTCGAGTAGAGAGAGAGATAGACATTAATGAGTTTTTTTATACTGAAAACAATCTCTTGATAAAACTTTCAAACGTCTGAGATTGAAAATATTTTCATTTCTATTTTCATATAAAAAATAAAATTATTTTGAAATGAGTTTCAACGCGCCCTCATCTTTACTCAATTTATGTCTGGGAATTATGACAACATTGAAAAACTGGACGAAGTAGAAACGAAAAAAATAGATATATATGATTAGTTTACCAACAAAATTACTCGATATGCCTTACATTGCAGAATAATGGCTTGAATTAGTTTTCTTAACTCGTGTGAAACGTCACAAAATAATTATTTTAATATATCTATATATGTTTGAAAATTTTGGTACTGACATTTGAGGGCTCTTACCAGTCCTAATAAAATTTCAATGTTTCCATCACAAATACATGCATATTTCCGAGATAATGATGAAACAATAATAGTATCACAAACTAAAATGAGTGAACTCTTATGATCTAACCCACATGTAAGAATTAACCAAAGTATTAAACATGATGTCGAAAATATCTCTTTGTGAACAATTTGAGTATTACAAATTCAATCTTTATGATATTCCCTCCACCTAGCCACAGCTATTCGCTCGCAAAATTTCTCCACTAAGTTATTAAGAGAACGTTTGGTTTATGTATTTAGAATCATGATTTAAAATTATTTTCGTTTTACGTATATTTTTTGTGAGAAAAAATACTATAAAGAACCATGAATCATGATTCAAAATTAGAAACGAATATTGAAAACAAAGGTTCCAAAAATTCCTTTCATACCAGCATTAGTTTAGTATTGGTGCTTCAATATTGGGCTCCACATCAACCTCTATATTAAGCCTTTCGTCAAAATATCTACACACACTTGATAATTATGAAAGATACATTCTGCACTACAAGCGAATAATAAGGCTTGGTCCCACTTACTGATATTCGAAATTGCTTTTTGAAAACACCGATAGCTCTCTCAATTGTATTTCTTATATTTTCTTGGGTAAATGTATATTTGTAATGCTAAACGAAATAAACAGAACTATCATTTCTCTTACACATACATTGTAACAAGGTAAATTTACAGCCCCGTCAACCTAAAATAAATGCCAATGGGCGGAAAGTGAAAATTTTAGCAGAGTTCGAGGAGTATTTATTAAATTTATCCATTTTTAGATTGCATGCAGGTTCTTAGGCTAAAAGAGTTGGGGATTAGCTATGATGAATTCACTCTTCAAAAGGATATAATTTTGAATGACAGTGCAAATTTTATAGCCGTGCTTCATGACAATTCATCTTATGACACCTTTAAGTTAATCATGCGTAATGATACACTTGGCCGTGCTACAATGGAGCTAAGGGAAGCACATAAGGTTTTAGCAGCTGTTGCTACAACAATTACACTTGACGAGGTAATTAATTAATAAATATATAGGGGTGTTACATGCAAACTAGGCAAAATATATATATATATATATATATAT
>NW_010357726.1:163442-168442 GCF_000414095.1 Morus notabilis
CAAAAAGAAGGTTAGCCCATTGTTTTAAAAATGCCCTTGAAAGGGAAAGAATGGATTTCATATCATCTCAAAGAACACAATCTGCTTACTTTTTCTAATTGTATATCTTTGGAAACTTGTTTTATCTCTACTCTTTGGCAATGCTAAAAGTTCTTTCTATTATGCATATATACATAATGCATATATGTCGACATGTGAGGTCTTTTTTCTGAAGTTGGACCAATATATATATATATATATATATATATATACACACGCACAAAACATGTACATGCATAGGAGCATGGATTCTAAAGCAAATTAAACAAGGAAATTGATATTATTAGTCCATGTGTTCACGAATTTAATTGTGTTCTGACAATTTAAAGTTGAAAATAAGAAAAACTTTAGTGAAGAATAGAGAAAAGGAGAGCGTGATTATGCTCTAGATAGTTGCAAGGCAAAGTTCCGGAATTCGTATATGTCATGGATGCCACAAAACTTAATATGCAATAGCGAAAAAAGAAATTAATGACCAAGAAGAGAGCTGGAGGAGAAGTTTCTTGTTATTGAAATAAAAATAAATAAAATAAAAACTAGGCATGCATGCAAATAAAACTAAAACGGCATTTTCCATATACAGTTTATGTGTGTGTATGCGCTTTTCAACTTGGAAGTGTGATATCTTTTTTTTTTTTTTTTTTTTTTAATGGAAAACAATTTTTGAAAGTATTAAATGACAATACAAACATCAATCAACACACATAAATGTTAACCACAAAGAATAAGGCACTGAGAGAAAATCCAATCTGTTCCACACTTGATAACATGCTCAAAAGAAGATAGAATGGACCGAACTCCATCAACAGAAGATACAAAACAAGACGCACTCAAAATCGAGCATACACATGACTCTTTAACCGATCCTCTACCATCCATATTAATTAAAATCTGTCATCTAATTTTGAAGAACCACCGTTATTATAAAAATATAAAATTAAAAAAATCCACAAGTCATGCATCAAAATTTGAGGAAAAAGAGGCCCCTCAACACCAACATAGTATCTTCTCTCCTCACATAAAGAAATAAAAGTATTACACAGATTACATTTAAACATATTGTAATGGCTTCGCGAGAAAAAGAATCAAAACGTGTAATGCATACTTTTTAAACCACAAAAAAAAAAAAAAATATTAGATAAATTATAAATCAATTAATTTACATAAGACAAATCATTTAGGGCGCTGATAACGCAATGATAATTAGTACTCCTCTCGGTAGACTCGTTTGATTCTTTCTTTTCATGATCTATTTTTTTCCCTCCACAAAAATTTTGGTGGACCAACGACAAAATGGAAAAGTGGAAACAGCTATTTATCAATTCTTCCGCAATGTCTGAGTGCTGATCATGACATACAAATGCATGAGAAGTTTCTCATCATTTTTTATTTTTTTATTTTATTAACTTTTTCTCTTGGCCCCTACCTCTTAATTTCTGTGCAGAGAATTCGTCCACCTAGCTAGCTAGGTAAAAGGAGGCTGATCAAAGGACCCCCTCTCTTTATTCTATACAATGGTTGGGACTTCGTCAGGCAGAGAAACGCCGCGGGGTCACAAAGGGCCATCACCCTCGTTTGCTTTTATATCATACATACATACATATATATATATATACCTTTTGTGTTCGACATCGATCAATGAGTTTACCCAAGCGATTTCATATTTACGTACACGATATATAGCTAGCTAGCTAGCCATTCAACATGGTTATGACATTTGGGACACATAAATATTCGTACATCATATATTTTTACCATATTGCAAAGTAAATAGCAGAAGCAAAACTATCCCATATTTGATATTTCGATTTTATTGAGCTTATTACTCTAGTGAAAGTTGCTTGACCAACTCTAATTTGTTTCTCTACACGAGGTTTTTCCATTATTTGCCTTCTTGAATAAATTAAATGTTGTAATTATAATGATGTAGTACAAAAGGAGTTTAATTTCAGACGTTTGCTAGGAAGGAAAAAAAGGGGACCTCCAGTAAGTTGGCCCACCGATAGAGTCAGTTTCTGACCGTTAAATCTGATTAAAATCACATTAAATAAAAAAAAATATACATAATAGACAATTTTTAATACAAATTAAACAGTTAAAAAATATAAATTTACTGTTATTTCAATTTTTCTAATCTTATTAGAGAAACTCCTTTAAAAAAAGAAAAAAATGATCATTTAGATTAAGAAATTACTAAAAACTCGAATCAAGGGAGCAAAAAAGCTACAATTAATGTAGGAAAGAGCAAAGTGGGGTGGGCTCTACTATATACTATTTTTTTGTGTGTGTAAAAGTGTGAATTTTCCTAACCAGTGGATGTGTGCGAGTATGTGTGTGTGTGTGAACACATACACTTGTGCCGTGGTGGCACCTAGCTAGTGCGCACCTTAAGTAACATTTTAATCTTAATTAGCTACTACTACTTTTGTTTATCCTGCCAGATCTAGCAATGCGAATAATTTGATTGTGTGGTGTGGTACTAATTAAACTCATATTGAATATTTTCCTACTAGGGTTTACGTAGTACAAACGCCAAAAAAAAAAAAAAGAAAAAAAAAACCTAGTCATTCAAATCTTTACGGGCAATTTCATAGTACATTTATTGATTGATCATCATGATAGTCTATTACGAACCATATTAATTAATGTCACTAGTTAATGATCTCATACAATATTTCCAACTTCATCGTGATCTTATTAGTTACATATTAGTAGAATATTTTCATTGTTCAAATCGAATTAGATATAGAGTGACAGAAATAAACCTTGATAAATATAGCTGCGGGTCCTCTGAAATTATCCATTAGACGTATTATTTTATATGCATCTATTTTCCTCTAATTAACTTGTTTTGAATCATCACTTAAAGGTGTCACCGACAGAAAAATAAATATATAAAGTAAAAAAGAATTAAACCAACAGGATAAGGGTACTAACGTATATATATGGAGGTACCTTTTGGACCATTTAAGTTGGAGTTATGATTAAAACAGATGGGATCCAGGAAAAAAAAAAAAAAAAAAAAAAAAACTTCTATATATAATTTGGTGGGAATTAATAAAGCTAACAGCTTGATGTTTCTTGCCAAGGTCAAATGTCTTAAAATGGCCAAATTCTATCTTTTTTATTAATTGGCTAACCGTTTGAATGACCACATTATACACTTTAATTCCACACATAATTCCTTCATGATTATTCCATTTGTGGCCCACCCTCTAGTTGGTGTGGTTAAGACTTTGCATAATGATTGTGACCTAAAATATATGACCTATGACAAAACATTGCTCATCACCAAGGGAAAAATGTGTGGTTGGACTTTGAACAACAAGCTAAAATTACAAAGCAAGTATACCCCATAAGTTTGGAAATCAAACTTTCTGTGAGACTTGTTTATTTATGTTTTGTCTTTCCATTTGGTTCTGGCTGTTTTCTTCTTCCTTCTTATAAGGTTTTTGATGTTTGAGTTTTTGTTAAAGATACATTTATTCGTTTCTTTTTAATGAAGTTTTTGCTTATTAAAAAAGAAAAAATAATTTCTGTGAGACTTGTCTGTTTTCTTATTTTTGAACATTGGAGAACAATGCTGATCATGAATTAAGGTATTTCAAATCACTTCAAAAGATTTAAAGCTTGCCGTGACTAAGGGGATGTTTGGTACATAGATTCGTTCCCTAATTCAAATCATGGTTCGTGATTCGTCACAGTATTTTCTCTCATAAAAAATACACGTAAATCAAAAATAGTTCTAATCACATAGTTCTAATCCATGAACCAAACGTCTCCTAAGTTTAAAACACGTTGTTAACACTTGAAATATATATAATCGTGGAATTGGGCGTTTGATAAAAGTTAGAACAATATATTATCTATGTATGTCAGACTGTCCTTTGAAGAGCTTTGTTCATAAATATTTTAGATCTTTGCAAGCGATATATGTGTAGAAAATCTCGGGGCTCTTAAATATGTATCAATTAATTGCTCCTTTGAGATGAGAAATACGAATCAAAGGATATTATGGATACTTATGGAGAGGAGAAATTTCATGTTTGGTTAATAAATGAGATCATGATAAATAGAAACAAACTTTCAAGCAAAGATTAATGCCAATAATTAGGAGGATGCATGTTAAAAGTTGTCATGAGAAATTTTTGTTTTTCTCATCACGGGTTTAAATTTGGAACCATGTTAATTGACTATAAGTTACCAATCAACTCGAGTTATAGATAAAGCAATATTTTTTTGGTACTTAAAACGCCAATATCTGAATTTATTGAACATGGTTATTAAGGAATTTTATTTATTTTTTGCTATATTACGTTTTATCAGTGTTGTAGTTTCTAGCCAATAAAAAAGCGCTAAGACTGTCTTTTTCAGGGATGAAAACAGTAATATGTATCATCAACCTTAAACCGATAGTTCCAAAATAGTGCTTTATAAACTACGACGCACCTCAAATGAATTTCAATAAATAATCAGCTTTTAGTAAGGTTTTATGAATAAATAACTATAATTCAACATCTTGTTTATGCCTATTAATTTTAATTTTGGGGTCTAATGGTCTATGTCTTTTTTTCTTTTTTCCTTTTGACATTCTGAATGCGCCCTCCAAATTAACGAAAAAGAAAATTATATAAAAATAGCATTGATTAATTCATATTGACTGTCAATTGTTCTTTTTTTTTTTTTTTTTTTGCTATATTGAAATATGTACACTAGTGCAACGACAAATTAATATAAATTAACTACCAGCTTAATCTTACGTACCCCATTTAAATATAGTTTATATTATCCCATTAAAAAAATTCTTTGTTTCTTCACCAGCAAGAAACTGAACCACAACAGAAGTAACGCCAAAATATATGACACAAACTTGGAAGAAAAAAAAATTAACCATAGCTAGCTAGGGCTTAATCTTGTCTCATGTGAGAATTAGTTCTCTCCCATTACACATAGCCTTGGAT
>NW_010357726.1:170341-200389 GCF_000414095.1 Morus notabilis
TATTTAAAAAAAAAAAAAAAAAAAAAAAAAAACAGATAAAAATACACAAACACTTGACACATGGCTATTAACTATTTCTTATTTGTAGAGGATTGTTATTAATGTGTATATATCAGTGGGTACAAATAACACTCCCTGACCATTTCATTTAACCAAGTTTATTGTTACATTTTAAAGAAATTAAATAGATGTAGATTTAGCAGCCGGTTAATGAAATAAATATACCTTTTAGTACATAATTTATTTTCCCAATTTTATTTTTTTATTTTCAGAAACTACAAAGGTACATACTTTATTTTCCCAATTTTATTTTTTTTAATTTTCAGAAACTACAAAGGTTTCTTTTAAATTTGATAAAATAATTGTTTATTTAATCACTAACACATTTTTGGAGGAAGAACGAAGTAAAAAGATAAAAATATCATTAAATAATTTCTAAAAACTATTAAACACAATTTTTCCTAAAAAAAATAGAACTAAACATAATTTTTTTTTAAAATGAGTTTTTATTTTTGAATTTTAAAAAATGTTTAAACTATGTTTCAAAAGTAAATTTGGCCCAATTAAGGGCATCTTATCTTTTTCTCTCCTTTCTAAAAATAGAAAATAAATTATGAAAAAAGAAACAAAAATAGGAAGTATATATATTCTTATGTCGGCATCGTTCATTTCACCGATTCGAACTATGTTTTAAATTTTTACAGTAAAAAATTCTCAGAAAATATCACATTTAATTTTTTCTGTTATAGTAAAAAATTTTAAAAATATATCACATCTCAATTTAAATTAAAAACTCAAATTTATAAAGTGAACGATACGGTAATTATCTCATCTAACATTCAATGTCCGTCTAAACTATTACTGATATATCTAGATTTATCAAAAAGATTCATGATCATATATGTAAGACCCAGCAGCACTTGGCCCTATTAGAATGGACAACCGAAGAAAGAAAGTTATTGAAAAGTCATCCACAAAACCTTGACTTAGTCGACTGTCCTTGATTTGATTGAGGGCCTATGTATCATGGAAATGACGTTTTGTGTACACATGATATATTCCGTAGCAAATATATATGGGATTTATGTTTCTTTTATTTTTTATTGGAAGGTTCTATAGAAAATTAGTTTATTAAAAGAATTTATTTTCCCAAAATAAGTGATTGATGCTTGAGAGCAGTTTTAACTTTTAGTATAGGCTTTTCTTTTTCAGCCCCAGCATTCTACATCATATATGCACAAGTTGAAGATTTGGAAAGCAACAGTCAAGACTCAAGAGTCATTAAATATATTATATGGATTGTGTATGCTTAACTACTAACTAATTTTTTCGATCATTTTGGGCAGAGAGAATAGTGAGTGATACCTAATCCCATAATTAAAGGTGAACGTAATGTGTCCAATTTCGTTGGAGAACTTGCTTTATAAATTATTTTTAAAAGTGACAAGAAGATAATGTCTTGGGAAATTTAAGATCACCATGTCGAAGCTATCAACATAAAGATATTAGTTAGAAGTATTTATAAATCTCACAACCCTTATTATTTTTTCATACGCTACGGAATTTATGGTTCCCACTTTATTAATAAAAAAAAATTATTAAAATTCGAACTCTGATAAACACATGCACATACACGTACCCAACTTCTTATCCAACCTCTTAAACTAACTTTGACATAAATCTCACAGGTCTACCCGTTCAGTTCGCTAATTCGAGTTTTTAATTCGAGTTGAGATGTGATGTTGTGTGAGAACTTTTTACTGTAACAAAACTTAAATTCTAAACTCAAATCAGCGAAAAGAACGGGCCGTTTAGTGATTCAAAATTTCAAACTTAGAACTTAGAAGTACAGAAAGGAAGGAGTCAAAAGTAAAGAACCTAACTATCTGAGCCTACCTATTCATGACCTTTCTCTTTAAAGACTGAAGCAAACTTTTTTCTCCCCTCTAGTAGACTATTTGTTTCTCGGAAGATATATACGTAAGGGAAATAAACTTTTCAAACATTACAAAACTAAGAAAATAATTACGTCTTGTTTTAAATGCAATAATTTTCCTTTCTCATGACTTTCCCAAGAATCAAACGGAATCTAAACGCACGAGGCACATTTTTGTATTCTCAGTTCTAGTCAATTTGCGGAGGGAATAAGATTGTCTATAATAACCCATTCTAAAAGCAATTCATAGCACCACACATGTTTGTTGGGACCAAAGGCACAAGGGACAACAATGGTGTATTATTGATCCTCTCTCTCTCTCTCTCTCTCTCTCTCTCTCCAAGGCCTAAGGACAAAAACCTTTTTTGATAGGAAAGAACCCAACTAACTTCATTTCATTAGTTCATCTAATTTCCTTTTGGCTTCTAGCACTGATTTTTTATCACGAGAATAACTAAACATGAAAAGGTCCCCCTCTCTTACTCTTCTTTCTCATTTGAGCCACACATTTGTATTAATATATGGTGAGAAAAAAATTAAATTCTTGCTGTACGTGCACGCCAAAGCTTGTGTTGTACATGCTTATGAAAACCACCTAGCTAGAAATTTCTTATAATTACACCATATATATACTAACACAATTACAATTATACACGTTAAGCTTGTACAACATGACTGAAAACAAATCCTAGAGGCCGCTAGAGTCAATTATATTAAACCCATGTCTCATACCGTGCTTGCAAGGGAAAAAAAAAATGATACAAACGGACATACAACTTCTTGTTACACATATGCCCGTGTTTCTCAAGTATGTTCACGAGTACCCTCTAGAATTACAACTTGTGATTCTGAATTGAAAAGAAAAAAAAAGTACAAGTGGTTTGCAAACTGATTGGAAAATGTAGTGAAGATTTAAATTCAGCCATGTAATACTTTAAGGATCCGTTTAGTTCGTTGATTCGAGTTAAGATGTGACTTTATGTGAAAAATTTTTACTATAGTAAAAAAATTAGATGTGACTATTTCTGAGAGCTTTTTACTGTATCGAATCGGTGAAATAAACGGAGCCTAATATTATGTTAGAAAATTTACTTGACTAAAATTGTGGTAGGTGGAGATTTTTGTGTACCCATACTACTTCCATCGTAGTTCCCACATATTATAAAAGAAAAGAAAATATTCCACAGTCTAAAGTTATCTTAAATTCATAAGATAGCAAAATGAAAGTAGAGGGAGAGGCTAATAAGCTCCACAATTTGTTTTGTCTTTTAGCATTACTTTTAAATTTGGCTTCTAACAAATAAAAGTTATTTGTTTTATTTTTTATAACTCAAAATAGAACAAAATTTCATATCCAGAACTTATAATTAGAAGCATGTAACTTGAACACTTCTGCCAATTGACACATCAATTTTTTAAACGGTTTCGTTTGGTTCACATAACTAGTTTGTAAAGGTCATTTTTTTAATGGTTTTAATTACGCAACTTATTATGATAAACTCATATGAGAATTCCATATATCATTTGAATTTATAGAAGGTAAAATGAAACCATCACTATTATTCGCGTGTCAAATTTGAAATTAACATTTTTTATTAAACTTTTTTTTTTTTTGAAATAACAATATGTCTTTCTAATTTAAGAAGTTGCATCAAAGGGAGAAAAAAAAGGAGTATAAAAATACTTGACTTATTAAGTTTCGGGAAAAAAAAAAAGGTCCCAAAATTACAATTATTTTCGTCCACAAAAAGGAAGAAGAAAAGAAAACTACATTATCTTCTCCAAGTATATGCATGCTTTAATTATCATTCAAAATTCCACGTAGGATCGTGGTCAATACTCCTCACTTATCATATGGAAATGAAAAGTCAGAGAACGACCGAGTTCAACCCCTAATGGCTAATGCTATCAATGGAACTAACTTCTTTCTGTTTGTAATTTTCCCGCTAAACAAACACCATGCCAGTTCTTTCTGTCACCTTCGCCCCAACACCAGCAATCCCCTTTTCACGTCATAGAATCCCAAGCGCCACCAAGATCCAGTGCTGTAGCTCTAGCCAGGCCAACAATGGCTACGCTAGCAGTACTTTTCCCGAGAAACAACGCCTTGCGAGCTCCTCTGTCGCCGGAAAAGTTCCGCCGCCGCGACCTCACCGGATAATCCTGGTTCGTCACGGAGAGAGTGAAGGGAACGTCGATGAGAGCGTGTACACTCGGACTGCAGATCCGAAGATCTCGCTCACGGAGAAAGGGAAGGCTCAGGCAAGGGAGTGTGGGAAAGCGATTAGAGAAATGATAAAGAAGGACGGGATCGAGAGCTGGAAGGTCTATTTCTATGTCTCTCCTTACAGAAGAACTCGCGAGACTCTTCGTTTCGTAGGTCGGGCTTTTGAGCGCTCAAGAATCGCCGGCGTTCGAGAAGAGCCTCGCCTCCGCGAGCAAGATTTTGGTACTCTTTTCTGTTCTCTCTATGAATCTCAATTTGAAGACCTAAATGCAAGAAAAAAATGGAAAGAATTGTGTGATTGAACTTCCGGGAGTTATTTCAGTTGAACTTTGTCGTGTAGGAATCGAATTGTTTGGAACTAATTTGCAATTTTCTCGGGGAAAAAAAGGAAATTTTCAGGACAGAGAGAAGATGCGAGTTGAGAAAAAACTCAGAAATCTTTACGGTCGCTTCTTCTTCCGTTTTCCTGATGGAGAATCCGCTGCCGATGTTTATGACAGAATTACAGGTACTTCTTGTTTTCTTATCTTTGTTTATAGCAAATGTCGGAAATTTTTGTTCAGTGAAAGCAAAAAAAAAAAAAAAAAGAAAGAAGTCTTTTCTTTTTTATATATATATATATATATGTATATAATTGAATGAAGTGTGTATGTAATGCAGGATTTAGGGAAACACTGAGATCGGACATCGATATCGGGCGGTTTCAGCCGCCGGGGGATAGGAATCCAGGCATGAACTTGGTGATCGTTTCACATGGTCTGACATTAAGAGTGTTCCTGATGAGATGGTACAAATGGACTGTGGAGCAATTCCATGGATTGAATAACTTTGGCAATGGAAGGATGATGGTTATGGAGAAAGGTTATGGCGGAAGGTATTAATCATCTTATATTAAGCTTTACATCATTGGATTATAGGACAAGTTACAATGACACTATTAAAAGGGTGTCATTAGCGCAGCTTCAGTCAAATATCTGTAAATTAAAACTGGGCTTCTTTTTTTTTTTTTTTTTTTTTTTTCCAAATTTTGAATTATGTAATTTAGTTTCTCTCTCGGGTTTATTATGCTTTTGTTTAAATCTATTCTATGATGTCAACAGGTATAGCTTAGCAATGCATCACACTGAAGATGAGCTGAGAAAGTTTGGTTTGACAGATGATATGCTGGCTGATCAGGAATGGTAAGAAGTTTAATATGTCCTTTCAGTCTATTCAGTCCAAGTTATTTGATAGGCAACAAAACCCCAAATGCTATGGAGGGTCTGTTTTAGCCTGACTTTTGGTGATTGTTGACTTCTAATCAAGGCAAAAATTCGCAAAACCCGGCGAGCTGAACTATGATTGCCCAATGTTGACATCCTTCTTCACACACTTTGATGATGAGCGTAGTACTTCGGATTCAAAACTGATTATGCCATGAGTTAACAGCAGCATTTCGGCTCACACCATGGAATGGAACCTTGGGACGCTTTTGTGAACGACGAAGAGCCTGACTAATCATGTTTCATTAGCCATACTCCAATCCAAAACTAGCATATGTAGTAGAGCAACCATGCAATGTACAGATCTGTATATGATCTAGATAGAATCACACAAACAATTAGTAATATTGATCTACAAAAACCTTTTTGTTTTTGTTTTTTTACTAGAGAAGAAACTTAAAGGCGTGTTCATTTTGTCACATAAACAATATAGATGAATAAAATAACTAAAAATAAGAAAAACACAATAATAACAAATTATAGATAATTGATTTACAATAGAAACTGAAATAATAGTAGGAAATTATAGAAACTCTAATTACAATGATAAAACCTTCTAGTTCTCTATCTCGTTCTTCTAATCGTCTTCCCGCACATGAGCCTCTTCATTTTCTGTGAGCCAGATTTTCAAATAGGCATTCTTATCGTACACGCTATCGTGGAGGTTCCATTCTCTCACGGTGTGCCGGACTAGGATTATCTGGCGAGGCCGGGCAGAGAGAAGCTCACGAGGCGTTGCTTTTCAAGAAAAGTATTGCTGGCATGGCCATTGTTGGCTTGAATTTCACCTACAGAACTGAAGAGTCCTTCAAACTTTATCACATCAAGTAACCTAAAAATACTAGAACTTGTGAGAGTGAAGAATTACTATAAAATTCTGGTATGTCCCAATTGAGGAGTTGAGGGTCTCTTTTATAAGGCTTATGGGAGACGATGACTTTATCTCTTTCTCATATGGGGCATGGGGTTAGCCTTTAGTTTTTCCAATTTTATGGGAGCACTTTGAGAGTTAATTTCTCATTCACCTATGCATCACTTTGAGCTTACGAATATGTCATTTTGATCTCCTCATGGTGGAGAACATGAATATATATTACACGTCATTAAAAGAAGTGGATCTTACTTGAAATTAAGTCTCAAAATGGTACCTCCAAATCATTTTTTCAACAATAGGGAAAGGAAAAATAAGAAGTGATTTCCTTTCCCTTTTAACAATGCATGCATTTACTTGCAAAATCTATAATGAGAATTTTATGTGCCCCACAAAATAAAAGAATAAGTGTCTAAATTCATATGTAATTCAATGGCATTTAGTAAACACTAGAAAGAGAACGTGATTGTTGCCCATTACACCATTAAATATATAAATAAACACTAAAAAATCCTATTACCGTTCTCATTAATTCTTTCACGGTTACATAAACCCGGCCTTAATCTTTAAATGAGATTCAGTAAACTACAAAGGTTTCAATGCATTTTTTTTTTTTTGGGAAATTTTGAAATTCTAAGGAGTATAAGGGTAGACAAAATGCCTCAAGCGAATTTTCTAAAAGAAAACCAAATGCAATACCATGTTTGATTAATCTAAGTTCATTTAAGTTATTATTTTTTATCATATATATAGGTGAATCGAATGAGATAAACTGAAATGAGAATCATTCTCTACCCCATCGTTTTATAGCATTTTTTATCACATGACGGATACCGTCTATTTTGTTTTTGTTTTGTGAATATATAACGGTATATACACACTATATACTCAAATATAAAAATTCCAGGCATATTTCTTGAATTTGGAATACAATCAACTCCTAAATGAAGGGTAGACAAAATGCCTCAAGCGAATTTTCTAAAAGAAAACCAAATGCAATACCATGTTTGATTAATCTAAGTTCATTTAAGTTATTATTTTTTATCATATATATAGGTGAATCGAATGAGATAAACTGAAATGAGAATCATTCTCTACCCCATCGTTTTATAGCATTTTTTATCACATGACGGATACCGTCTATTTTGTTTTTGTTTTGTGAATATATAACGGTATATACACACTATATACTCAAATATAAAAATTCCAGGCATATTTCTTGAATTTGGAATACAATCAACTCCTAAATGTCATCAATTTAGTTGATTGAAAATTTGTGCCAAAGGTTTCTAATCTGCTGTTCTTGTGGAGCATGATATATTTATCATATAGGTGAATCGAATGAGATAAACTGAAATGAGAATCATTCTCTACCCCATTGTTTTATAGCATTTTTTATCACATGACGGATACCGTCTATTTTGTTTTTGTTGTGTATATATAACGGTATATACACACTATATACTCAAATATAAAAATTCCAGGCATATTTCTTGAATTTGGAATACAATCAACTCCTAAATGTCATCAATTTAGTTGATTGAAAATTTGTGCCAAGGTTTCAAATCTACTGTTCTTGTGGAGCATGATATATTTTGCCGGCTGCCACACCATTAGTTGCTTGTTCTGCGACGGAAAGAAATTGAGGCCTGGCATTCTGCTGCACTGTAGTTTGTAGTCTAAAGTTTGGAATACAACTGTTATGAGAATGGATGTCGCAGTGAGATAAGGAAAAACAAAGGGATATGCGGACCCGTCTACGTCTTGGATGCTAAGTGAGTGCCTTGCCATCTAAGATACATCCTCGCTTGTTTAGCTTATTTTTAAAAATTTTTAGCAGTTTTGTGCCAAAGGTTTCTAATCTGCTGTTCTTGTGGAGCATGATATATTTTGCCGGCTGCCACACCATTAGTTGCTTGTTCTGCAACGGAAAGAAATTGAGGCCTGGCATTCTGCTGCATTGTAGTTTGTAGTCTAAAGTTTGGAATAAAACTGTTATGAGAATGGATGTCGCAGTGAGATAAGGAAAAACAAAGGGATATGCGCGTCTACGTCTTGGATGCTAAGTGAGTGCCTTGCCATCTAAGATACATCCTCGCTTGTTTAGCTTATTTTTAAAAATTTTTAGCAGTTTCTTTTAAAAAAAAAAAAATCAGAAATACCACTTAATTTGGTAAAAAATATTATTTATACTACTCCACTTAAAAATAAATAATTTACATTTTAAATGTCACAATAGCGCGAATGACATAAATAATATTTCTGAATAAAAACAATGGAAAACCATGTATTTTTTTTTTTTTTTTTTTACATTTTGTGTCGTTTGGTGCATGTTGGTTCCTTACACTATTATCGTTTTCCCATTTTAGTCGTTTCTTTAGGCTATTGGTCGTTTTCTTACTCTTTAATTTTCGCTTTCGTTCTTTAACATTTTCCCCCCTTTTTTTTCCCCTTCAAGTTGATATTGTTTGATTAAGCTACTTGTGTCGTTTTTCATACACCTTTGTCGTTTCTCTGATTTAAGCTACTTATTGTTATCGTTTCTTCAAGTGAATATTGTCGTTTTCTCTCAAGTGCGTGCCGTCTTTTAGATAATGATAATTGCAGTTTAAATTGATGATGTTTGTTTGAGACACAATTCTAGTTGTACATCGCGGAATGACATAAATAATATGTCTGAATAAAAACAATGGAAAACCATGTATTTTTTTTTTTTTTTTTTACATTTTGTGTCGTTTGGTGCATGTTGGTTCCTTACACTAATATCGTTTTCCCATTTTAGTCGTTTCTTTAGGCTATTGGTCGTTTTCTTACTCTTTAATTTTCGCTTTCGTTCTTTAACATTTCCCCCCCTTTTTTTTCCCCTTCAAGTTGATATTGTTTGATTAAGCTACTTGTGTCGTTTTTCATGCACCTTTGTCGTTTCTCTGATTTAAGCTACTTATTGTTATCGTTTCTTCAAGTGAATATTGTCGTTTTCTCTCAAGTGCGTGCCGTCTTTTAGATAATGATAATTGCAGTTTAAATTGATGATATTTGTTTGAGACACAATTCTAGTTGTACATCGCGTTGTTTAGTTTATTGTAAACCCTTTCTTCAGGTTAACCGCCGATTACCATATTCACCTCGTTTTTGTTGAATATTGTCGTTTTCAGTTCTTGCAGATTCATGTAGTTGTTTATCATTTGATGTCGTTTCGTTTTGTTTGTTTTGTCTCATGTCGTTTTTCAATTTTCTGTAGATTTACAAAACATACAAAAAAAATTGGAGATGCGGGGTATCGATCCCCGTGCCTCTCGCATGCTAAGCGAGCGCTCTACCATTTGAGCTACATCCCCAACTTGCTGTCTTATACTATTTTATGTAGTAATTATCATTTATATAATGAATACCTTTCGAGCGCTCTTCCTCTAGTGTGAACTTTTCAAAACCAATGGAAAATTTGAACTCCCAGTATTCTTAAATCTTAAGTATTTACCTTTTGTTTCTTTAACTACATAGTTTATGTAATTATTACTTTCTGATTTGTGGAGCTCATCTCATCAGTAAGAAAAACACCAGAGAATAATACTAAACATTTGGTAGATTGTGAAAGGAACATACGCAGTCTATCAACAGAAAATTCCTAGTGATGTATTTTCAAAAAATGCGGGGTATCGATCCCCGTGCCTCTCGCATGCTAAGCGAGCGCTCTACCATCTGAGCTACATCCCCAACTTGCTGTCTTATACTATTTTATGTAGTAATTATCATTTATATAATGAATACCTTTCGAGCGCTCTTCCTGTAGTGTGAACTTTTTAAAACCAATGGAAAATTTGAACTCCCCAGTATTCTTAAATCTTAAGTATTTACCTTTTGTTTCTTTAACTACATAGTTTATGTAATTATTACTTTCTGATTTGTGGAGCTCATCTCATCAGTAAGAAAAACACCAGAGAATAATACTAAACATTTGGTAGATTGTGAAAGGAACATACGCAGTCTATCAACAGAAAATTCCTAGTGATGTATTTTCAAAAAAACAAAAAAAAGGCGGCGGCTAGAAGTAGTGGTGTTCTATAATTTTGTATATATGCATTGAAGCAGAGCTGATGAAGGATCAAGATTTTTACTTATAGCTTTTAATGGACTTTGTTTTGGATTGTAATGTTATGATGGATTGTAGTGTTCTAAGAAAAACAGGGAATGTGCGCCTCCTAAGTCTTGACCATAAAACCCAGCATGATTACTTTTCTATCAGATAATACAGATTAGCACAGAAGGCATAGTTAAACTTGAATTTAGCTGAAATGACTTTGTTGATCGATTCAAGTTGAGTTGGAACTTTGAGCAAATACCACGCAAACGCTTTTTCTGTCATCTTGAGACCAACAACATTTTAGCGTAGAATGGGCATATTCTTGCCATTCGCTAGAGTTGCTGCGTCTTTTCCGTTAATGTCGTTTGATTAAGTTTTTGTCCATGAAATTCGTTTTCTTTGTTTCATTCATCCTTGTTTTAGGATTTTTTTTATTTTTATTTTTTACGAAAGCTTTTACGACTGTTTTCATTTCCCACTTTTATTCAGCCATTTGGATTTAATGTCGTTTTACAGTATATGTCGGTTAGCACTTCTATGTTGTTTAGCTTTTGTTACCCGTTCGGTGTGATATTGTTCTCTCTTTTTATAGCTTCCTCTTGTTCTCTGAGGTTAAATGTGGTTTCTATATTCAGTCATTGTGTATGATAATTGTCATTTCCATATTTTATGTCGAAAAGTATTCATGTTTTAAATTTATTGTTGTTTTTAAATGATTGTCGTTTCGTTAGGCTACTATTGTCGTTTTTATTATGCATTTCGTTTTGTCTTTGATGGCTTTCGTTAAATTTCAATTATGGGATATTTATTACCTTTTTTATACCTTGTGTTTTAAGTTTATTTAAAATATATACATTCGATTTTTTATCTCATCAAATGTATACATTCAAATTAGATTTAATATACAAATCTATACCTTATCTTGGTTAATAATTGATTTAGACCTTTAAAATGACCAAACAATCTTTAAGAAATAGAGGGAAAAAAAAATTAAAACTTTACAATATTACAAAAAAATAATTAAAAAAAAAACTCATTTGAATGGCATTTTGCATATTTTTGAGGTTAAAACCGTAACTATACAATTTATTTTGTTTTTTTTTTATTTTTATTTAAGGGTATTTTAGGTATTTTAAGGTTAAAATCGAGAGTTGACTGTGGAAAAGTCTAAATTTAGGTATTAAATTTAATTTGAAAGTATATATTTAATGTGATAAAAGACTGAATGTATAGTTTTTGAATAAACCTAAAATACAGGTAAATATCCCTAAAGAGAATTAAACCTGAGGTGTGATCATGCAAATCCATAATTACATATTTCACAGTTGAGTGAAAATCACATTTTCTTGTCTTAGCTCTACCTCAAGTACAGGGACACCAAGAATTGAGATGTGAGTATTACTTCGCTTACTACAGCAGATAAAATTAACTCGCTCTATTCAGTTACTTTTTTTCTCAAGCCATTGTACAAATAGTTTTTTTTTTTTTTTTTTTTTTTTTTCCATTTTTCTAAAAACAGCACATTTTTATGAAAAGGTCTTTATTATTATATTATCATAAGTAATAAACATTTACAACAAGGGTTTTTCCCGTAAATGCAAACATCTTTAATGCAATACTATATTTGAAGTGTTAATTGTAAATTTAACATTTAATGTAAAAACTACTTCAATGCAATGTTATTTATTGGGTTAAATTTCTCATATGTTATACTTTGTGGTAAATTTTCACCAAGTATAACATATGAGAAATTTAACATTTAATTGCTATTGATCGAAATGTTTACTTTTTCATATAATCATTGCAACTTTTATATTTTTTAATTATTTTAAAAATAAAAGTTTACTTTTATAACTTTAAAGCTTAATGATTACGAAAAAGACAAATATAACATTTCAAATAGCATTATGCATTAGAGTAGAAATAAAAATAACATACTATATTATATTTTTTGATGTTAAATATACCATTAGCATTAACATTAGCATTATAGATGGTCTTATTATCGTTTGTACTTTGATTCCTGTTTATAGTATTCTTATCGTTTTTAAGGTATTATTGCCTTCTATCTCGTGCCCTTCCTCAGTTGATGTCGTTCATTCGGGCTTTGTACTTTGATGTTGTTTTCGTGTCTTTTTTCTAGCTTTATTTATCATCGTTTTCTCAGGTTAAATGTGTTTTTCCAGATTCACACCATCTGTTTCTCAAGTTAGTATTGTTTGTACTTTGCTGTCTGTTTCTAGTATTCTTGTCATCAAGGCTACCCTGGTTTTCATAACATTGTCGTTTTCCTGTTGATGTCTTTTGTTTTGAGTTACAGTTGTTTTTATAGGTAATTGTTGGTTTCCACTTGTTTGTTTAACTGTATGCATTTAACGACGATATTTCTATGGACTGTATTCCTCGTTGATTAAATATGTTTTCTGTTTATAGACCAAATTTGGTACATGAAAAAAATCTCCGCTTAGTTTTTTATTTTTTATGTTTTTTTAAGCAACTATATATCTTCAAATACTTTTAAAAAAGCATTTGAGCATATAACTTTTTTACCTTTTTTTGTCCATTAGTTTGCTATTATTACTTTCTGACTAGGATAAGCCAAACAACGAAGCGGAGAATACCATGTACGTTTGAAACACGTGAAACGGTGAAAGCTGGGCTAAAAGATTCGGAAGGGAAAAAAAAAGTTTATTTCAACAAGAAATCGCCAGAGATATTATTCCTTTTCCTCTTGTACAAATCCCGCAAAAAGAAAAGAAAAAAGAATTACATTAGAACAATCATAAGAAAACGTTCTTACCATCTTTGACATAATTTCTCTACAATCAAATAACACACGTAAGCCGAAATGTGTTGAAGTTGTGTTGGGGTTTTGATTAAATACAAGTGAAAACTACCGCTATTCTTTGCATCTTCACCTGCAACATGTTGGCTTGCTGGGTTAGAATTGGCAAAATTTACCATCTCAACTTACCAAAGCAGAAAGCAGTAAAAAAAAACTCTAATTTCCAATACCTTGGAACTCCTTTCTAAATTATTCACCCAACACTGTACCCTTTGCTTTTTCTTCGAAACTGCACGGAAATCAAGTTTTAGATGCTACTGTCCTAAAAATAAATGAGCCAATTTTCCAGCCAACTCTGACTAAATACATAAATATGTAAAAAGTTCAAGCCAGAAGAAAATACAGAGTAGTGTTTTGCCCAAGGGAATCAAAGCCTTACAATTACGCAATAAAAATCCAACCATGACCATTTCAATATTTTGCAAGTTTGAACTTTAAGAGCTATTCTAGTGGTGACTGGATGAGCAAGAAAAAACATCTACAAGGTTAGATGTGGTCTATCAAAAGATCCAGACCTAAATCCCACCAACAATCATTAAAGTGGTTTACCAAAGGGTAATGCTAACGTCTACAAGGTTACAAACTCTTACAGAAGCCTGTTTACTTCAAGATGTGGAATATAACTTGGCTTAAGATGTACATCAGACGAAATTTAACTCCATATTGATAAATATCTGGGACCCTCGTAACGAAACAAATCACACAGAACACCTAGTACGAGAGGAAAAGGTTCAAGATTTTGAGAACCAACTTGCCAAGTAGCTGTTCCAGAATCCAGAGTATCATTAACCAAAAAAAAAAAAAAAAAAAAGTTTCACCACTACATATCATGAATCTTCTTCCAAACTAAACCAAGCTACATCCAGTCAAAAAGAAAATACTACAGGTAAATATGAAGTCAAATTCCTCTGTAAGGAAAAACCACCTTGGTTTAGGAAGAAAGAAGACCAACAAAGTAATCAAGTATAGAAAAAATGGAAGCAATAATCAGCAGAAGGAGGTAAAGGGAGACAGACCCATGAAAGTGCCTTCTTTCCTGCAATCGTGGAACTATAAACTTCTACGAGTTCTCAATTGTAGCAGTTGTAATTCGTAAAGATCGTGTCCTTTCCTGCTCCCCACTACGTCTCCAAAAGGCCCTTCTCCACCAAACTTCAAACCCTCTTTGTATGTTCGGGCAATCTTCACCGGAGTTCAAGAACCGATTAAACCAAGCAAGCAAAATATCTTGTTGCCAAGCTAACGGAAGAGTAAGAATTGTGTTGCTAAGACCATCCTCAATCAAATGTCGATCAAGCCCTCTCGACGCCCTTCTCATCCACCCAAAGTCATCATAAAATGGCACCAACCATGTACGCAAAAGCAAGCCTCTCACATCTTTAGATGCCAATAGCTGCCCTTTCCCAATGCCAACAAACAGGCGTGCTGTAACCCTGCTAACCTCATACCTATGAATTGCAGGCACTTTTAAATGTGCCTCAGCGAGTTCAGTTTGGGACGCCCACGTTTTCAAGAAATCCTCAGCTATCTGCCTATCAATCAAGATATCAAGAATCCAATGCAAATTATCCGCTTGCCTTGCAATCTGACCCACATCTTTGAGGTCTGATTCTGCTGCTCGCAGAAAATGTTGTCGGAGCAACTTCAAGCACCCTTCACAAGCCGAGTACAAAGACTCTTTCCTGAGATCATTATGCGATGCATTCTCGCGAAGCATCTTCAACACCAATCCCTTCATCTCCCTCCTCGCCTTCTCATCTTTGCCCTCAAGAACTACATGTAAAAGCTTGAGAAGCACCTCCTCATTTTCATTTCCCTCTTCAGCCCCATTATTAGCTACTTCAATTGAAACCCTTTTCAGAACTTCCCCCACTCCAACGCCTTCAAGCCGGAGCTCTGACAAAAGCGATGCCACCTTCTCTTCTTCATCCTCGGCCCATGGTGCAGCTTCTAAGTACTCCAAACAAGACATGACCCCGGCATCAAACCCAATTGCAGCCGAAACCTAAAGCACACACCAGACACTCAAAATTCAAACATCTCTCCCCATTTCCAATGGAACACTTCTATTCATTGTTGTCGACTTTTAAATATGACAGGTAAAAACTTGACAATATTTAGATTGTCATTTCAATAGTTGTTGAATTAGACCAAGTTCCTCAAAGACCCAAATAGTTAATTTTCCAAAATTCATATGTACTATTTCCATACCTATAAACCATAGTCTAGAGTCTCCTACGACACAGAGAAAGAACCAAAAAATAAAAAATAAAAAAATTTAAAAGGGCCACAAAAATCCCAACAACAAATTGACAAGATTATGTGGTTTTGTTACCTTCAAAATGCCAAGAACTTTGGGAACATCCTCCTTCATTAGCTTCTTCTTCAGATCCTTGCAATACATCAATCTCAGAGTCTCAATGTAAACCTCCACATCCTCGCAATCCGCGATCTCCACAATGTGCGGCGACGCCGACGACCCCGTATTGCCCGCCGCCCACCGCTGCTGCTTCGCCCACCGATCGGAGAGCTTCACGGCGAAGAACCGGCTGTGTGCGACCAGAATCTGGCGGTGAACGTTCATCGAGACGCTGATTCCGTCCCTGGAGCTGAGCGTAAGCTTGATGTCGCTCGACGACGAGTCGTTGAACTGGTTCCCCGGGCTCCGGGAGCTGAGAATCTCCGAAATCCGCTGCATCGCCATGGCCTGCTTGTCCTGGACCGTCAATAAGACGCCGCTAGGGTTTCTCTGCGAGGTGAGAGCGACGTTGGTCGATTCGATCTGAGTCCGCGGATGGACATCGGGCTCGCTCGCCATCATCTCGAACAGCGTCGGACTCGATCGGGTCTTGTCCGTCGGCGGCGGCGGCGACATTGGGGTCAGCAGCCCGGCGGGGAGGACGGGGGTGGACTTGCTGGAGGTCGAAATCGTTCTGGTTGTGGCTGTGGTGCCCTCCGGAGCTTCCGTGTCCATTTCCGCTGCCGGCGCCGTTGACGGCGGTGGTGAAGTCCATGACCGGAGAGAGGCTGCCGGGGGAGAACCGGATCCTGAAAGTCGACGGCGACGAGCACGGAGACGGGGACTGATACGACGCCGTCGTGACCGTCTGGACTCGCTGACGTGGCAGCGTGGGTGGTGACGGCGGCGGAGGCGGAGGAGGCGGGACGGCGGGCTTGGCGGCGGGGAAGCACCACGTGTTGTCGGTGGAGACGACTGTCGGGTGGCTGACGTGGCAGGAGAATTCGGCGGCGGCGGTGGAGATCGTGGTTCCTCTGCACTTACGGCGTTTGGGCTTGGCGTGTTGGGTTTGGGCTTTATTATTATTATTATTAAAGTGAGCTTTTGTTGTTTTAGTGGTTGTTGTTGTTGCCATGAAACGCGAGAATAAAATGACCTCAGTTGTTTGTGTTTTTGTTGTCGTTTAGTCTCAGGGCATTGGCATCTGAGCGGAGAGAGAGAGGAAAAAAAGTGTAATTAAAAATGGCGGAGGAAACGAGACAAAGAAAGGTGAGAGTGTGTGATCAACGGCAGTAAAAAAGACATGAGGAGATGATGATGATTATGACGAGTCTGAGAAAGCATTAAATGTTAGAGAGAGAGAGAGAGAGTGTGCTTTGCAGAGGGTGATGAATCCTAAATACCATCCCTTGTTTTCTTTCGTCTTTTTTTTTTTTTTTTTTCAGAGAGAGAGAGACATAAAGGACATGGAGAAAAAGCTCAAATGGGCATTAGAGATGATTTTAAGGTTTTTGTGGGTTTTGGATAGATGGGCTTTTATTGGCTTTTCCCCAGTCTTTTGCTCTTTGGATGACTCCGCCGGTGGAAGCTTTGGAGATGTCAGATAAGAGAGAGAGAGAGAGAGAGAGAGAGAAGTGTGGGTGAAAGGTAATATTATAGTAAAGTCCCCACACAAGGCGTGGTACTTTTGTTTGTTTCAGGCATGCAAAAGAAAATAAAATGGAGTGGGACGTTTAATAATGGTGATGTCTCGAGTAAAATTTCCTCCGATATTTATCCAACGTTTTTAAAAGAACACTCAAAAAATATAAAATATCACTGAAGGAATAACAAAATAAAAAATAAAAATAATTATAAAATAATTATATTCAGAAATGCGTATTTTTTTTAATTTTTTTAAATAATTTAATTATTCAATTTAAATCATTAGTCTAGAGACGTTAGATAGTGTTTGATAAAATTTTGTTCTAATACTTTTAGCGCTAGAATGAAGGTTAAATATAATGCTCTTTTGACTTCTTCTAAAAATGATAAGAAGACTCTTGTGGAGATTAAAATTGCTCTTGATATCTCTTTGAGGAACTCGAGCAAGTGAAGAAAGATTTGGAATTCTGTCATGCCAAGTACGAGGCTGATAAAGTCGAACTTGCTGAAGACGAGTTTTGAAAAGGCTACGAAGAAGTCAAGAAGGTAATCATTTTCTATAACAAAGACCTTGACCTTAATCTCTCATTTAATCCTCTTAGTAGTTCTCATGTTGTTAGACTCCTTCGGCATCTACACCAAATGACTTCAATCCTGATGATGAGATGATTGAACCTATGAAGAATTTGGAAAAATCATCAAGTATCGATCCACCAAGCAACACCTAGAAGCTTTTTTTTTTTTAACTCTGCACTCTATTCTTCATGCTTGCTCATGTGTACTTAGACATGGTTGGCTCGCATTTTTTTTATTAAGACTTGTTTTTTTGTTATCTTTCTTGCAACATAATAATTTTTTTTTCTTTGCAATTGCTACATTTTATCAATGTATACTAGCTAAAATATTTTCTTTTTTGGTTTAGAGTTATCTCGTGCCCATCTGGGGTCAGGTTTTCTTTTTAGCCAAGTTTCTCCCTCGGTTTAGGATTTTCTCGTGCCCACTTGGGGTCGAGTTTTTCTAAGCTGAAGCCTTTTTTTCTTTTTTTTCCTTTCTTATTTTGCCGTGCCCACTTGGGGTCGGGTTTTTCCGAGCCAAAGATTTTTTTTTTATTTTCCCATGCCCACTTGGAGTCGGGTTTTTCCGAGCCGAAACACTTTTTTTATTTTCCCATGCCCACTTGGGATCGGGTTTTTTCGAGCCGAAGCTCTTTTTTTTTATTTTCCTAAGCCCACTTAGAGTCAGGTTTTTCTGAGCTAAAGCTCTTTGGATTTTTCCGTGCCCACCTAGGGTCGGATTATTCCCTTTTTCTTTTATTTTCCTGAGCCTACTTGCGGTCGGGTTTTTCTAAGCTAAAACTCTTTGAATTTTCCCGTGCCCACCTAGGGTCGGATTGTTCCATTTTTCTTTTATTTTCCTGTGCCTACTTGGGGTCAGGTTTTTCTGAGCCAAAGCTCTTTTTTCTTTTTCTCTTTTTTTTTTGAATTGATACACTTTTATCCCCCCATTTTCTTTGTCATATTGAACAAAATGAGAAAGAAAATATTAAAAGAAGAAATTATGTGTCATTTTAAATATATTGATAATACTTCTTGAGGTGCTTAACATTTTAAATATGTGTCAGCACTTTTCTAAACTTCCTATCCTTTCGATTCAACCTTTCCATTGGTTACTTTCACGTAGCAGATTCGTGCATCTTTTTAGCTCCCGACCACCACTCCAATGCTATTCTTTGTTTGAAACTTCATCATTAGTTGATATGTCGAAGTTATCTCTCTCATTGCATTCAAAGTTGGTCGCCCTATAATGGCATTGTAAGCAGATGGTTGTTCTACAACCAAAAAATTTACCACTCTTGTCACCTTTGTCTCCCATTCTCCCATAGTAACTGGGAGTGTTATCATTCCTTCAGCGTGAATGCATGCTCCAGTAAAGCTTTGGAGTGGGGTGTTCACGAGTGTTAACTTTGCTCCACCTAGGTTAATCTTGGTTAAAGCATCCTTGAATAGTATATCCGCTGAACTCTCATTGTCGATCAAAATCCGGTGGACTAAGCTATTTGCCACTTGCAAAGACACAACTATGGCATCGTTATGTGGATGAAGCAACTTCCTTGCCTCCTCATCTGTGAAGGTTATAGCGATGTTCTCCATCTTTGTAAATTTTACGACATGTTCCGTCATATTTACAAATTGGCCACAATCGAGACCTTTAGCTTCTCGAGCATACAGGTTCTGAGCCCACATGGAATCACCAGTTTCCGATCCCCCGAAAATGGTCCTAACCTCATTCAGCGCAGAATTATACCCATTATTGTCGGGAGTGCAATTCTTCTCTCTTCTATCACTCGATCCACAAACTCCTGCAACTGGCCTTGTTGAATAAGTGCCTTAATATGTCCTTTTAATTGAAAGCAACTTAAGGTGTCATGGCTATAGTTCTTATGAAAGTAACAATATTTACTTGTATCCCTCTTGTTAGGATCTCCCTTCATAAGGGCTGGAGGAGTCAGCAAATTCTGATGTTGAATCTGCATTAAAATTTGTGCCATTGTCGTATTCAAGGGTGTGTAAGCCCTTATCATATCTGGTGGAGCGTACGCTTAGAACTTTTGCGTTAAGGCAGTCTTGGACTTGTTCACGTCTTGTTATGCCTCTGACTTTTGCTTTTTTGCTTCTAATCCTTTAGATCATTCTTCTACCTTCCGCTTTCCATCATTTTTTGATTGATCCGTTTGAGATTGTCCTCTCTGATTGCGCATGTATTCTTCAGCGCTAATGAACTTTTGAGCTCAAATCACGAGATCGGTGAAGGTTTTTGGTTATTTTTTACAAATTGACTTCATCATATCACATTCCTGAAGCCCTTCCGGAATTGCGGCCACAGCATCACTATCAGTGTATCCTTCCACATAATTTATTTCCTGGCTGAAACGTTTAATGTAGGCTTTTAATGATTCATCAGCTCCTTGCTTAAGGGAGAACACATAAAGCTTATCTTTCTTATGAGTTTTCACTATCACAAATAGTCTTACAAATTGTTGTTTCAGCTGGTTAAACGAAATAATTAACATTGGCTCTAATTGTTGAAACCATTGAAGCGCCGGCCCAGTAAGCGTCAAAGAAAATGCTTGGCACATCTAAGCTTGTGTGGCTCCCCGAATTCGCATCCATGTGCTATATCCATGTATATGTCCTATTGGATTCTCTTTCCTATCAAACTACTTGATGGGAATCAGTAGGGAATTCATCTACCATGATGTCCTCAATGAATGGCGGCTTTGTTTCATCTAACAAGTCTCTTACACCTTCCGGCAAATTCCTGCCGGCTTCTATGTCATCCATTCGCCTTCGTATCATTTTGAGCTGTTGCTCGAGTTGTTCCTCATGGGTGCTCCGGTTGGATTGACTCATGCCTCATCTATTATCATGTCAGTTTCAGTTCTGGTTCACCCTATTTACTTGGCTTCGATAAGATCGTGGTATTTCGGCTCTCATCCTACTCCTGTTTTGAGTTGCCTGGTTGTTTGAGGGCATGGGTACAATTGCTTATACATTCCTTCGTGCGTTGAGTCGATCCCGCAAATCAATAGTGGTGAAATCATCAGACCCAGGTGTCCAGGTGCTAATAACTTCTTCACTATTACGGTTAGCTTTTATCCTGTCAAACACCGATGTCCTAGTTCTTTCAGTTGCATCGTAATGACTCCTAATCCGTGACAAAGCATTTTGATGCCTAGGTGGCTGACGTGGTCCTGCGGCTCGGGCAAGTCCCTTGGTTGATTCCTATTGGATTGACCCCCACCTTTATTCTGGTGGCTCTGACGATGGCTACGCCCACTCCTAGTACTCTGAGAATTTACAGGCCCACTTTGTTGGTTGTTTGCTGGACGAACCGTGTTAAAGGTAGTGATAAGCTGATTCACCATCCCTGCCAACATGTCCACTCGTGCTTTAATCCTATCAGTGCGTGTTGGTGGACGAGGAGCACGTGGTGCCTTTTCAGGATTAGTGCCGAGTCCCCTTGTTTGGGTGCCCTTAGTATGGGTATGTTAAGCACTTGAGACTTGGTCACTCGCCATACCTGAAAATGACTTAGCAATGAGATAGAAAAATTTTAATGCCGGTAGGGCCCTCATTCTAATGCCAAAAATGTTGGAGCAAAATTTCATCCAACACTTATCCAATGTCTGTAGACTAATAATTCGGATTGAATAAGCAAATTATCTAAGGAAATTAGAAGAACACTTGAAGAACACAAAAAACCTCTGAAGGAATAACAAAAACAAAATGAAGACAATCACAAGGCAATTGTATTCAGAAATTAGTGTCCGTCTTTTCCTCTCAAATTAAGAGAATTTATAGTACATTAAGATTGAGGGAGTTCAATTCTCTCATTAATTCGAGAGTTTATTCTCTCTTAATTACAATGAGGCTCTTCACCTTTTTATGAGTTAAAACTGATAAATAATCAATGAGAATTGATTTTCAATTATTCAATGTCTTCAATTAGCATCGGTTACTTCACTTGATTACATCACGCGACCTTTGAACTTTTAGCTCAGGAGAACTTGGGCTATGGCGAGCTTGAGCTTGGGAGAGTTTGGCCTTTGGCAAGCTTGGGCTCGGAAAAGGTTGACCTCAGATGAGATTGACCTTAGGTGAGCCTGGGCTCAGAAGAGCTAGGGCTCGGGAGAGGTTGAGCTCAGATGAGCTTGGGCTCGGGAGAGGTTGAGCTCATATGAGCTTGGGCTCGGGAGAGCTTGGGCTCCGGTGAATTTGGGCTCGGGAGAGCTTGGGCTTCGGTGAGTTTGGGCTCGGGAAAGCTTGGGCTCTGATGAGATTGGCCTCGGGGGAGCTTGGGCTCCGACGAGCCTTTGAATTTATTGTGTGTTTAATGATTCTAGAAATGCCGCCCAACAATGTCTCTGGACATCCTGTTGTGTTGTGCCAATTGTGTAATGTGTGTGTGTGTGTGTGTGTGTGTTTTTTTGTTCATTATTGGTTTTGATTTTGTTGGGTTTAGTCATTTTCTTGGCCACTCCTAACTAGGTCTATGCTAGTTGGGTAACCCCTACTAGGTAAAAAAAAAAGTGTTAGTTTGGAATTTCTCGCTTGATATTATGGATTTTTTTTAAAAAGGTTTGTATTTTTTAAATCAAAAAGATAGAAACACTAGTGTTAGTTTGGAATTTCTCGCTTGATATTATGGATTTTTTTTTAAAAAGGTTTGTATTTTTTAAATCAAAAAGATAGAAACACTAGTATTGAATCGTACGACCACATACTGTAGGAAAATTTTAATCTCGATAAATAAATAGTCCTATAAATAAATTAAGATGAAACACTCAAATGAAATAAACGTGTATTGAGTTCTGAAACTGGATGCCCAACAAAGAACACCAATAATTGAGCACGCATGTGGCTCTTTAATAAATCCTCAATAATCGATGGAAAAATCCAATCAAACGAAGTCGACAAGTCCATAACACAAAGGCTATACCTAACAACCATAAAGACACAAGTTTAATGGACAACCAAACACTAAAAAAAACATAAACACACAAACAAAATAAGGTAAAAACTATTGTTATTACATTAAAAAATGTACAAACGAAGATTCCAAGCACCATCGCCAGAAGACTCTAGCGAGGAGGTAGCCAGTGAATGAACCACCATGGAAGCGAGAAGACATCAAGAGACCCTTGATGAGGCTAAGAAGTTGTCGTTAGATTGCAAGACATGAATGTCATGTTCCACAATCGCCATTAGAAAATGAAAATGCCACCTCTAAGAAGCATATTGTCGCACGTAGAAGAAAGTACCATAAAAACAAGGGCATCTACCGATGGAACTGCCATAAACAACGGCCAAATCGAAAAGAAGAAAGGCCCTACTCCATACACATATCCACCACCATGAAGAAGCCCAAGAGGAGACGACCCCAGAGGCTAAGTTTCAAGGCTAGGAGTTGAGCGATGCGCCTGAAAGTAGCATTGAAGCTCCAACTAACGCTTGCACGTCTAAGATTTGTTTGTCGTTCTCAAAGAGAGAAGGGAAAACAAAAAGACGTGTGACCCTAATAATATAATTTAATATTACATATTATAAGGATAGAGAATAACATTTAAAATTTTATCGAAAAGAATAAATAGTCGTAGTGACTACTCCTAATCAAACTATGGGTGTCAATTGCATTTGTTTAATTTGTAAAACTATGCAAGAAAATAAATAACATGAAGAAATAATATCTATATTAAATTCGAGGAATATTGTTAATCAATATATATTTTATACAAATAATTGAAGAAAAAAGTATAAATATTTTACTAGAATAATTTATATTAACACTAACTTATGCCAATGTCACTAATGATAGTTACATAAATTCAAATTCTCAATGTATCGATATTTTTATTCTTAAACTTGTCAACTTTGTTTATATGAAAGGTAAATAGAATGTATAATATTTATCAATTGAAGTTAGAGCTGTAAGTTTGAGCCGTACTAAACGGGTCGGTCTGAGGCTCGACGTTGTTGGCCCAATCTAAGCCCCGCTTGCTTAACTGTGCATGTCGATTCTGCCTGACCCTAACTCACGGGCCGTCCTGACCGGACCTAAATTTCAAGTTTGAAATTTTATTTGGGTCGGGTCGGTCCAGGCCAAACACATCTTTTAATTTTTTTTCTTAAAAATACTTTGCAAATTTCAGTTCGGCCCTAGACCTTTCAGACTTTAGGGCCGGATCGTTGACCCGAGCTTTCACCTTTAATTGAAACCATCCCTGTAAAATTTTTAATTCATATTTGCTTTGTGGGTTTTGAAAAATGACTTCCTTGCTTAAAAATTGCATTCATCCACAATGTTTTTTACATGCCCTCGAAAATGTCATGTTGACACTGTCCTTCTTGATCTGACTTTGTTGTACATAAGACCTATATGATTCACAACATTAGAGTAAGAAGTGTCTATCATGTCAATCACAAGTAGTGTCAAGCTTAAGCGTTCTAGTAAAGCGTTGATCATATGGTTTTTCTAGTGGAAAAGGTCCTAGGGTTTGGTAAAGAGAAGTTGCTAACTACTTCCTATAATAAATCACAGTAATTTAATGTTATGATTCTTTATAATGAACGATAATTAGTTGAAAAGTACACGTGTATTTTTGTCTCACACGGAAACTACTCTTGAATTGTAGTAATTGGTTTTTTGGGTGGGGGTGGGGGCAATTTTAATGTGCATATGTTACTCAAATTATGAGAAAACTAAGGAAAGGGATGACATTTCTCAAAGGAAAGGGATCAAACTTTAGTAAGGGAGAATAAATTTATGTTTTTTGTTAATTGCTATAAGATTTTTGTCCTCACTATGTTCTTTTAATACTAACTCAAGAAAAACAAAGTTATAAGAGAAGAACACAAAACTAAAGAGGCGAGTCAGGTGACTGGTGAGATATGAAAAACATATTTCTTAATTATCTCCGAAATAGAATTTAAATCAATAACAAATAAATCTTGAATTTGAAGCTTCACTTGGCCTGGGGCAATCTCCTTTATCACGTGAAATTCAATTAAGATGTTTATGATATCATAGCACTTACATTTTGGAATTAATTGTCAACAACCGCATGGAGCTAAGTGAGCAGTGACGAAGTTGAAAAATTTGTTTAGAAGGGCTTGAGTTAAATGAAAGTTTCAAACTAATTTAATAGTGTAATAAACCTCGTCATTATTCTTTTACTATTTATTTTTTTATTATATTTTCTATTAATCTACGGATATTTCTTTTTGTTTGTTTCTACGAATACATGAACTCAAGTAGTTATTGTATGATATATTTTTATTTATATTTAAAATTATAATAGATACAGGCAAAAAGGTTTAAACAATAGTGCATAATTAAAGATAAGAACTAAGAGTGTAAGTGAAAATATTTAGATTATTGCATAAAATTTCAAATTATAAGAGAATTAGGGGCAAAATAAAAAATAAAAAAACTTTAGAAAATTTAACTTTGATTTAAGGGCACTTTAAAATTATTAAAACAAATGAAGGGGAGGTCTAAAAATGTAAAAGGTAATCTTGACAAATACCTCTTAATAATGTATAATTAAAGATAAGAATTAAGGGTGTAAGTGAAAATATTTAAATTATTGCATAAAATTTCAAATTATAATAGAATATGACAAAATAAAAAAATAAAAAAGTGGAGAGGAAATAAAAAACTTTATAAAATTTAACTTTGATTTAAGAGCACTTTAAAATTATTAAAACAAATTAAGGGGGTTTGAAAATTTAAAGGGTAATCTTGACAAATCCCTCTTGAAAGTGTATGAGTAGATTTTTATTTTTTATTCTTAATTCATAACATTTTTAGTCAAATAATTACACTAATAAAATAATATTTATCAAAAGTAAGAGATAAAGATCCACTCTCAAAGATAAATTCTCTATTTTTTTAGTTATGGAGCCTCTTGGGTCAAGAGGAAACTTGAGCCCCTTCTGGGCCTAAGCGGTGGACACATTAAATATTAAAATTTAAATTTTTTACACGAGCCATTTCTCTAAAATTTCAATTCTATCTGCATTTAACAAAAAATTTACGATAGTAGCTTTACGCAGTAATAAAAATCTACAATTATATCTTTATTCGATAAAAATATTGTGCCCTCATTTTTGTTAACTCCGCTACTGATCACAATAAATAGTTATGAAACTGATCCTTTAACACATATTTCTCACTCGAAAAGATGCTTGTCGCCTGAATGAAATATCATACTATAAATTCCAGTGGTAAAAGCTCACGTAGACAACCGGGAGAATTAAGAATTGCCCCATGAAGAAGAAATCCTTTTCTTTGGAACAATGGCTTCTTTGGCATTACCAATGTTATTTTTTACATATACAAAAAGTTTAGCATCACTTTATATAATAATAAATCTAGAAACTCCTTTTTAAAAAAAAAAATCCTGTACTAGTAGTCTAGTATTAAAAAAAAATTACTTTGCACGTCAAGTGCATTTCTATTAATACTTTTTCAGGTATCGATCGACTTGAGAAAAAATCATGACTACGGAAAAGAGCATTAATCATTAACATTGAATAGAGTCAAGAAAGCCTTGGCTTCTAAGCTATAACTAGAGGCACAAAAAGTTTTTTATTTTATTTTAAATTAAGTAAAAAAGGAGCATTTTTGTATCTCTGGCTGAACTCAAAGTTAAGAGCACTCAACTAAAAAAACCACTATAGCTAGCAAAATCAATGTATTGAACTCAATAATTAATAAGGAGATTTTCTGCTATGCTGTCAAGTTTTTTTAATTGTTAGATTTATATATTTTTTAATTTTTACGTAATTTTATACAAATTTAACGGACATAAAACTTAACCTATCAGTATGTTGACGTACTGAAAAAGATCTCTAATTAATATATAGGACAGAAATAAAAAGATTGTTTGATAATTAAACGCTACATAATTTTCCGTCCTTTTCTCATATCAACCTGTGATATTTTTATTGGTTTTCACTTTTTTTATGTCATTTTGACTGTCATGTGAAAGTTCTTTATCTCTCTAAAAAATATAAGAAATTCTTTCAATTTTTAATACGGGACTTTCTCTAATACGCTAACATATTAGTAGGTAAAAAATTTTACCCGTCAAATCTGTATATAATCACATAAGAGTTAAAAAATTTAACGATTAAAAAAATTTAACATACGAGTGTGTCAAGTGTACTAAAAAAATCTCTCTTTTAATACATGGGATGAGAATCTTTCACGGGTTTTTGGTCATGTAAATATTGGAGAGGACAAGTTGGCTCATTCTAACACTATCCTATCTGCCAAGTGCCTTAGTCACATTCTTTGCTTCACGTATAAATAATAATAATTATAAAAAAAAAAACCTCATTACAAGTCATAATTTATGTCATGTAGTAATATCTTGGTGACAAGCATTGGCCCACGCTGATACTTTTTGTTGCCCAATAACCAGACCTTCCTCGCGTTCAACTTTGACTGGAAAAGGAATATTGTTGAACTATGGTTCAAACAAGAAAATGTAGCTTACATTTATTAGGTGTGATTCGTGTAATACATGAAAATCGTGACTTTGAACTGATGTCTCTTCGACAAATTAACATCAACCATAGACTAAGGCATTTTAGTATATAGTTGTAATAAACGCCCCATAACTAAAATTAGGCGGATAATATTGCCTACCTATTATGCAATTATAATCATAACTATACGATTTAGATACTTATAAAGCAAGTGTGCTGGTGTTGCACAAAAAATTCTCAGGAGACACTTAGGGTCCGTTTAGTTCACTAATTTGAGTTTTTAATTCTAGTTGAAATGTGACTTCATTTGAAAGTTTTTTACTGTAATAAAAAAATTAGATGTAACTGTTTTTGAGAGTTTTTTACTATAACAAAATTAGAATTCTAAACTCGAATCGGTGAAATAAACGGAACATTGTTAACCACAATCCCAAATATTAAATATTACCAGTTAATTTAAATGTTACAGTTTTTTTACCAATAACTGCATTTGGATGGATATGATGGGGCGCTCCCACCGGAAAAAATCTGATCCCTTATTTGCATTATTCTATATGAAATGTTATTTACCAATTCAGACATTTTTCTTAATCAAATGGGGTCAATATATACTTGATATTGATTGTTAAGGCATAATTATATCATTCAAGAACAATGGTGGTTATTTGGAGGTAAGAAAAAACTTTGAGGTATGCCTTTTTAAGTTTGTTGAATCTTGAAATTTGACCAATCATGTCTTTGTTGTCGTTTCCAGTATCATCCCGATTTCCTTTCTGTATATAGGCTATTGATGTTCTCTCAGATTAGAAGCGGTTTTCCAGATTCACGTCGTTTGGGTATCATTCTGTCGTTTCTTGATTGTTGTCGTTTTCTTGTTTTACCTCGATGAGTACTCTCGTCGTTGGGATAACGTGGTTTCTTCAATCTATGTTGTTATTTCAATCATTTCTTTCTGTTTTCTTTTTTAAAGAAATTGATATGGTGTCCGTTTCTTTTATAGATAGTCGTTTTTCAGGAATGTGGGTTTCCAACTCACGTCGTTTGAGTATGATGATGTCGTTTTCTAGTTTTATGCGGACAAATACTATTGTCGTTTATCAAGTTTATTTCGTTTTCTCATTCCCCTTGTACTGTCCTTTTACAGGACTTGATGTCGTTTGTTAATTTGCAGTTGTTTCGGTAGGTTATTGTTATTGTTTAGGATTATCTTGCATGAAATGGGAACCGTATAGATAGATACAAGGTGATATGGTTCCTACATAATCGTGCCGTGCTGTGTCGTGTCAGTTCGGCCCATAATCAGTTAAGCTCATTTATACTTCATGTCGTGCTTGGTCTCACTCATTAAAACTTCATGATGTGCTCGTGTCAGTCTAAAATTTAAAATCATAGGTCCGGCCCGGCTTATGGGCCAAGCCCATACGTGTTCATGCTCGTGCCGTATTCATGCTCGTGCCTTTATCGTGCTTGGCACAATAGATCTTTAAACCAGCCCATTGAACCATTGAATCACCTAAAATTATTTTTTTAAATAGTTTCAAATTAAAAATAATTAGAATAAAAATATGATTTCTGATGCTATTATTAAGCAAAAAAACAAAAAACAAACAACTTAGATGCCATCATAATAGAGTTGAGAATGTAATTTACAATTGTCAAAAGCGATAAACATAACCATTACCAACGGCTATAATTTATCAAGGAATCCTATATTAATTTATTAATATATCAAGGGTATATTTTATCAAGATATGATATTACCATTGTTAAAATGATGAAAATTAATGCAATCATTTGATTTTTTTATGGTCAAATGAATTAATTTTAATTTGTTTATGCAGATATATAAATTTTTTAATTATTTATATATATATATGTAAATAGTAACAATAACGTAAAATTAATTTTTTTTTAAAAAGAAAAAATTATATTAGTCGTGCCGGCCCATCGTGCTCGATGGGCCGTGCCGTTTTCGTGTTGTGCTAGTGCTTGTCATCGTCCCATATCGTACTAGACCCACATGCTTAAAACTATGAGCCTGTCACGGTCCACCACCTCATATCCTGTTTAACACGGCTCATCAAAATCTCGTGTTGTGCTTGGCTCAAAATTTTTGGTGCCATGACATCGTGCTCGATAGGCGGCCCAACCTAATTGACATCTCTCATGGTTCCCGTTACCTCTTGGTCGGCATGCTAAGAGCCAGTCTTAGAGTACTTGAGTCTGAATTTTTACCGTTTACTCTTGATTAATATATTTTTAATTAAATAACTATATTAGTTAAAAAGATATAAATAAAGGGTAAAAATCTCACTCTAAGGGGTATTTGATCAGGTCCAAAAGGCTTTTATGTGTCCAGGTCTGTATCATCCACCGGCCCAAACAATGGGGAAGACATGGATCACATTTGAAAAACTGCTCATTGTAAGCCATCACTATACGTGTTTTATGAGATGGGTATTGGTGTGTATGTATGAAATGAATAAAAAGTAATGGCATAGTATAATGTTCAATAGATTTCTCTTAAACAAATTACTCAAAAGAATACCACTAAAATCTTTTAGTGAGAAAAAAGGTTCTTAAATCAAATGATTAAACTACATAAGAATTATTAACCGACATGTGCAATATTCTCCCTCATGTACCTTGGATTTTACTACTTGTCTATATTACTCATGGAAATCCTTATCTCTCTCTCTCTCTCTCATGTTGTCATGAACCAATATATATATATATATATATATATATATATATATATATATAAAATTATTAACCGACATGTGCAATATTCTCCCTCATGTACCTTGGATTTTACTACTTGTCTATATTACTCATGGAAATCCTTATCTCTCTCTCTCTCTCTCATGTTGTCATGAACCAATATATAT
>NW_010357726.1:201566-207369 GCF_000414095.1 Morus notabilis
AAAACTATATATATATATATATATATATATATGTTCTTCCTATTCGTTTTCCTTTTCTTTTGTGATTTTGGTTTATAAGCTATATGGCTATCAGGCTATGGGACTCTAGAGAATATTAATGTCGGAACATGTTTCATATAATAAGGCTGAAATCTAGAGTTAAGAGCTCGGTTGTTTTCGTTTCCCCTTTTTATAAAAATAATTAAAGAATATGTCATATAGCTGTTAATCAAGTACGTAATTTTTTTTTAATTAATTTTAGTTCTTCTTTGTTTATAATTTGCTTTTGGCCATAGCCTTTTTCCTCCTCATACTTGCCATTACAACTAGACCTCAGGTCCTCAAGAATTTTCTTTTTAGTTTACTCAAAGTTTGGACCCATGTCGTTTAAGCAAATGTTTTTGAACCCCAAATATTAATTAATAAATAGAAGATTGCGGCTGAAGTTATTACTACGGGCCCGTTTAGTCCGTTTAGTTTTTTGATTCGAGTTTTTAATTTGAGTTGAGATGTGATTTTATATGAGAGCTTTTTACTGTAGCAAAAAAGTTAGATGTGATTGTTTGTGAGAGCTTTTTACTGTAATAAAACTCGAATTTTAAACTCGAATCAGCGAAATAAACGGAACCGACGTATCTGTCAATAGTTAAATTTACATATACTGTTTAATTCCAATAATTCTAGCATATATCGTATATAATGATATGGGTGTTCCTTATAAACCAAAACTCAAATCAGCGAAATAAATGGAACCGACGTCTCTGTCAATAGTTAAATTTACATATACTGTTTAATTCTAATAATTCTAGCATATATCGTATATAATGATATGGGTGTTCCTTATAAACGTAGAGATTCTTATTTTGCACCCCAAAAAATTAAAAGAAAGAAAAAAAGAAAAGCAGATATAGTTAGCTCAATTTCATTGGAACTTTTGATATATAATCGGACAGAAAGGAAGACAAATAAGACACGTCATCTTTAGGGGTATTTTACACATTTACCTATTAACTTGAATGGCTTTAGCAGCTTATCTTTTGAATTTTTAATTTTAACAAGTTGTCCCTTCACACTTCTGTAATTGTTGCAATATATCACATTTCAACGGTGATTGTGTTAAATTAGAGTCAAAAAAATATGTTCGAAAAAAGATTATAACAACCTAATTCAAATGTCTTTCAACAAAATTTAATAAATGGGGCACATTTAATTCCATAAATTTATTAAAAAAAATTTAAACAAATTTAGTAAATAGACACATTGTAATAATTTTACAAATTTAGAGAGTTAATTATTAAAATTGAAAATTTAAGAGATAATTTATTAAACCACGATAAGTTCTTAGGGTAATTGTGTTAAAAACACCTAAGCTCGTTCATTTTACCGATTTGAGTTTTCAGTTCTAAGTTTCTACAGTTAAAAGCTCTCAGAAAATATCACATTTAACTTTTTCTGCTACAGTGAAAAGTTCTCATAAAATGCCACGTCTCAACTTGAATTAAAAACTCGAATCCGTAAAGTGAACGAGACCCTAGTCTAATACGCTTATAAGGACCGCTAACCAATGTTTGTGTGCTTGCATGTGTGTGAGTGTGATATATATATATATATATATATATAGAGAGAGAGAGAGAGAGATTTTGTATGTGCGTGTGTTAGAGAAAGTGTCACGTGATTGATATATATATGTTCATAGAGAGAGGAGGATAGGATATTACTATTTACCAACTAGGGAGCTTGGTGATGTAAAGTAAATAAAAAGAAGGGGAATGAGAATTAGGTACAAAATCACCAGACAACCCACATGCCAAAGATGACCCACACTTCTGACTCAACGTCTCTGCTAAAAACACTTATCTATTCATTCATCAGTCATCACAATGTGACTCTAGAAATCTCCCACACCCACACACTAGTCTACTTCTACTCTTTGGCTTTTTTTCTCCATTTGAGACCGGAGTCCTCCAAAACAACTATATATATATATATCAAATTATATTTCTTTTGTTATCATTTTTTATGAGAATTTTGCGCCCAGATGCAAAAAAGTACACTAATATTATTGCACAGTTATTAGATTATATCATAATCATATAAAAATAGGCATTCATATAAAAAGAGACATTCTTTAATACCTTATGTATAAAATCACATATAAATAAAAAAATATACATATTTAATGGTTAAAAATATTTAACTTATCCATACATTAGATGTGTTAAACAATTTTTTTAAAAAAATAATGTAAATTTAACCAAAACTTGATAAAATTTTAAGACCCCGTTCACTTCGTATATTTAAATTTTTAATTTCAGTTGAGATGTGATATTTTTTAGAATTTTTTACTGTAATAAAAAAAATAAATATGATATTTTTTAAAAATTTTTTACTGTAAAAATTTAAAATTAAAAATTTGAATCGATAAAATAAAATGTCTAAATCGTGAATGGTAGGGCCTGCAACCTAGCTCTTCTCTTATATTTTTAGTTATAATTACTAAACACATCATTGCTGTTTTGATGGGTTGTGAGGACAGTACAGGGGTGGGAAATGATTAAAATGTAATTAATGTCACTTCATTTGTCATTTCAATTAGTTAAGGGTCCCCTCCCCAAGATATTCGGCCAAACTTTTTTTTTTTTTCCTATTTGTTGGTTCCTGTTTCCACACAAACAAAACGTGGATATACAGTAAAGCATCTGAGCATCTGCAGTGCACAAAAGCAGATAAAAAAGGACACTAGTGATCGTCTCCAACTAATCAAATAAGAGGGGACAAGAGACACTTCTTTCAGTTCCAACTCAGTTGCTAATTACCAATTCCAATTTTGTAAAAGAGTGATCAGCTTTATAACCTAATAACACATAATAAAAAACTAATTAATGTCACTTCATTTGTCATCTCATCTATGGACTATGACACATTTCCTTTTTGTCAGGCTAAACATTTTAATGCATCACATTTGCAGTGTTTCAATATAACTTGTCTTGTGAGTGTGATAATTATAAAGAGATTCACAGCTAAGACACCTAGGTGCTAAATGTAGATATGTATATATAGAGGTACTCCATAGATTAGTCTTATAACCCTTTTAAGTTTCATTTACTTCACTGATTCGAGTTGAGATGTGATTTTATATGAGAATTTTTTATTATAGTAAAAAAGTTAATTATAATTATTTGTAAGAGCTTTTTACTATAAAAAAATTTGAATTCTAAACTCGAATCAGCGAAGTAAACGAGACCTTAATCCATTACAAGGTGATGTAATTTATTAAGACGTGTTTACAAATTATGGATCTTCACATTTATTAACATGTGTTTACATATATATTTATTTTTTGTTTTTTGTTTTTTTTTACTTGTAGACATGGAAGTGGAAATCATATTACTACTAGTTTTTTCCATTTTTTTCACCCCATAAATGAAGACAAAATGGGGTTTGTTCTGGAGGGGAAAATACACATGCAAGAACAATAATGATTAGGTCAATTATTTCCAAATACAAAGGAGAAAAGGACATGTGGACAAAGAGCTCTCATGAGGGTCATCGTCAATCTATATCAGCCTATTATATATCAACACCCACTCACACATATATGTCAAATTAAGCTTGACCCAGAAAACCAATTTTTTGCATCGCTTTTTGGTGCAAGTTGGAGTAAGAATGTCCCCATTAAGAATATTGGCAGTCAGTTTCATATATATATATACATACATACATATATAAACACATGTAATGATAATATTAATGCTATAAAGATCAGACAGTTTCTGACAAAGCAAGGTTGGCTGGGAAATTTGATCTTTTAACTTGGCAGTCACTAGACAGATTGTGATGCTTGCTTGGTTCCAACCTTATATGGCATCAGAAAATGTCGAAACTGATAGTCTTACGTGAATAATATAATCAAGGAAAGGTTGTTGTTTTGTTGTTAATCGGATACAAACCATGCTTTTCCGGCATATATAAACAGAACAAAAACAAAGCTTGATTCGATCTCTGACTGAATATTATTGAATACGCCAAGTGCTAGTGTGTGTGTGTGTGTGTAAATATATATATATATATATATATATATATATGTATGAAGTCTTAAGATTAAGATATGTATTTCCAAGCTAGCCACTTGATTAAGGTTCAAATTAATATGATCAATGTGGGTTGTGCTTATAGCATGCTTATCTGTAAATCTGATCTTAATAGGGACAAATGACAGTACATAAGCTTGTAATCCAAGAAATGCCCACCACTACATGCAGTACTTGTTTCATTTTTGCCCTTAATTCTGACTTATTAATTAAGTCTAAAGTTAAACTGAAAACATATAGTACTTGTGTTGTTAAATACATTGTAGTACTGTGTAGAATGTGGTTCACAAAATTGTAGTAAAATTTCACAACAAAATGTTAAGAGCTGAAAACTAAGAATTACGCCTGAAGAGCTGCTTAATTTGAGCTTGGAAGTACTAAAAGTTAAAAGAGTGGTCTTACAATTTTTTGGAGTAACTTTAGAAAACAAACAGTCGTAGCAAATATGCATTGGGTGTGGGGTTTTGTAAGAGTTTTAAATACTATTTTGTAATCTCTTTAATGTTTCCATTGTGAAAATTACTCATCGTCTTTGTCCATATATGGATGTATGCGAAAAAGAAAACCACGTAAAATTATTTCTGTTTTTGACTTCTTTCATTTTTTGTCCTAAAATCCAATCCATTATGTAGAACATATACATAGTCTAATCACACATGTTGATATCGAATATTAGTAGTAGTTTTATGACGTATTTTAAACCTAATCAGACACTATTATATATATGTCATTAAGTTTTCGTCAAAATTAATCATTTGATGTTTAATGTTAGATGATAATTAATAACGGATGTAGTTAATTAGTACCAATATTAGGCTCTAGGCTTAAACATATGCAAATATCTGAAAGGCTTATAAAAAAAAAAAACATGCATGAGAAAGGTGAAGCAATCTGAAGACAGGGGCTGTTAGGTAAGCCGAAAGAAGTTGCCAAATTCTTTAAAAACTAGCTACCTTAGATTATTAAAATCCCTATAGTCCTTTTTTTATAATATTTTAGACCATAGAACAAAAACATTATTCCCTAAATTAAACTACAAAACCATCCCCACCGTCGCATCAGGCAACAAGGGGTAGTTAGTATAATGGTACTAGTGGCAATATATATATATATATATATATATATAATACCCTTATTACGTAGGCTATTTGGTGCAACAGAAAAGAAATTAAAAACCCATTTTAACGACTCTGCCACACCCAATACCGTACGCCAAATACCTGTCATTCCTTGGAAGGCACCGCTTAGACGTTTAAAACTTAATTTTCTCTTTGGTCCCATTATTGCATCCCTAAACGTCCTTCATAGGCCAAGGAAAAATAGAAGTTTAGCCTAAACACTTAAGAAAATCCAAAAAAATGAAAGTCATGCGTTTGGGCAAAGGAAGATGGCCAATATTATATATTTATATATATATATATATATACGTGTATATATATAGCGTCACATTGATAAAATGTAATGACAAAAGTATGGAATTAATTATTTTAGAGATAAAAACAATTTTGTACCTTGTATTATAGTAAAATATTGAGTTAGTACCTTGTATTTTTCATAATATTAAAATGGTACCTTTAAGTTTTAAAAAATATTTTTTCAGTACCTGAGCCTCTTTTTAGGACGTAGAATGACAATTTTACCTCCATTAATATTATCTCAATATTCTGACATGAAATTCAACTTCATTTTTTTTCATTAATTAGCTTAAAATT
>NW_010357726.1:207512-251703 GCF_000414095.1 Morus notabilis
TTTAGAAAATTTTAAAATTTCCACCAAAAAAAAAAAAAAAAAAAAAAACTCATTTTCTATTCTGAAAATATTTAGTGGATGTTTGGTTCACGGATTCAGAATTATGATTCATAATCATTTTTTATTTACGTGTATTTTTTGTGAGAAAAAACATTATAACGAGTCACGAACTATTATTCGAACCATGACACGAATCCTCATACTAAATACCAAGTTAATGTATTTGAAGAAACAAAAAAATGAGGGTAAAATTGAAATGAGGAGTAGTGGAGGGAATTAATAATAAGGAAAAAGAAAGAGACAAAAGATGGGAGAGGGGGAGGGAAGCAAAGAGAGGGTGGGTGGTGGCCGGCGGTCGGGTGATGGACAAGGATGTGTGTGTGTGGGATGTGGGGTGTGGGTGGGTATGCATTGAAATGGGCCAGTGAGTGTCTTGGCCTCATCAGACACACTTGTCAGTCTCACTTCTTTGGGTGCGCACCCCACACCCCCTCTGGCCTCTACCACTTTGGCCTCACATAATTGCCTCCCCCATCCTCCCCGGCTGGTTGGCCAGGGCTCACCATCTCTTGATTCTTCCTATACTCTTTTGTCACTCTCTTTCTCCAATATTCCTACCTTGCCAATTCATTATTTTATTAATTTATTATTTTATCTCTCTCTCTCTCTCTCTCTCTCTCTCTCTCTATATATATATATATGTATATATGTATTCAAATTCAAGAATCTATATCATGCGTTGAAAACTTCATGAGAATATATAGTACCCCGGAAAAAGAGTAATATAAATAAAGGAATATTGATACTCCAACTAGGGTCTCGTTCACATGTACTATTTCTATGATAGTGGTTGGGAGTCTTAATAATATATCTTTATAACAATATTAATACGTATCGGTTATGTAACCCTAAAGGGTGAAAAAGGCTAGTGTGTTATTAATTGAAATTCAAGTTTCAAGTTTTATGTTGTTACGAGGATTGAAGATCTCCTTTTGTTTGAAAGTTTGTCTTCATGAACTCTCAAGAAGGCTACTATCTGGCCGTAATTAAGTACTAGAAAACACTCATTCAGGGGAAAAAAAAAGAAAAAAAAAAAAGAGTACTAGAAAACACTCTCCTTTCTCGAGTTGTAATGATGTTTTATACTTATCGAAAGGGACTACTAACTTACTCCATATGTACCAAAAGAAAACAGTCTACAAAGAGTCTAAGCTCTTCTCTCTCTCTCTCTCTCTCTCTCTCTCTCTCTTAATAGTTTCTTAAATTTATGCAGTATATATATATATATACACATATATGTATGTATCTATGTATGTATGTATGAACACAATATATACATAAACGTAAATATAATTATTTTTTGCATGTCTATCAACCTTTGTTGTAATCTAGTCTTTATCAAGATTTGAGAGGTTTATAAAGTGGAAAATATCTAATCTTTCTGCAAAATTACAGTTAATGTGAAAGAAAGAAAAAGAAACAAGAAAAAAAAAAAAAGTACATAAGGATAAGGCTACAATCTTTCCTTTATTTTTTGTTTCCTTTGCTTGAAAAGACATAAGGCTCCTCTCGAAAAGGAAAAAAAAAGGGGGGGCAATAAAAAGGAGAAAAGACATAAGGTAGTTTAACACTATAGTGGTGCGTGTACCACATGTACGATCTTTCAATATTATGAAATATTATTTGAGCACCATGATCTGAAAAAGAAAAAATAAATGTAAAGCAAAAATATAACCTTTCAATGTTCACTCACTAAATGATTACATTGTAAACCGAGATTAATTCTCATAAATAAAACTACAATTATAATGTTAATTCACAAAAATAACTAGTTAATTAGCATAAGATGTCACATTTAGAAACATGTACACATTAATTACGATAAATGTGTATAATCTGAGATTCTACCATGACTCAACAAAATAGGTAAGCAAATTATAATAAGGCTTGATTATAAGTGCCAAAAAAAAAAAAAAAAGAGAAAAAGAAAGCAAGACCTAGCTAATTGTCGCCAACACATTTTCAAGGACATTATCTTTGTCACACTTAACCAACTACATCTATATTCCGTGGACCCTGTCGACAAAGCCAATTTAAGTGAAGAAAAATTTGCAAATAAAACGATGTTGTGTCTGATAATCTACCCACCAAAAACGAGCAACAAAAGTGGTTTCATTTTCAGACGTAGGAATATTATTATAAGTGATGACTTGAGCACTTCTTGCCGACAAAATATTGTTTGATGGAAGGCCTTATTCAAATCTTGCGATTTGCTAGTGATTTGCATGGCATTTTCGCAAAATGATCATACAATTTGGTGCTTGTTCCTAGCTAGTACAATATTTTTTTTTGGGTACTACTTTCTAAGAGCAAGTGAACAACAACATTATTCATGCCTTGATATTTTCATGACTTAATGACTTCTCAAATTGAGTTTTTTTTTTTTTGTTTTTCCTCCTCAATTATTGCAATTCATCAAAAATAACATTATCAATTTATTAGCACCTCATGAAGCCGTTGGATTATGCATTTCAAGGGAACAAGAAAACAAATTAATTAATTTGGTTCTAAACCTTGTGGAGTCAATTTAGGACCTTGACTGAAATTACAACAACTCAAGTACTAATTACCAAGTGTATTCAAACCAAAAAAAAAAAAATATGAAAAGGGAAAATAAGGAAGTTTTACAAGTGCACTGGATATAAAGATATGAATGAGATAAAATTCTGCCTCATTGTTCAAAAGTAGAAAGAAAAAAGCAGTGTGAATGAATTCGAACTAGAAAAAAAAAATGCCTTTTTGTATTTTTGAGATACGTACTATGTTGTTTGGTGTCTCATTAATTTCACAAAACACTGGGATCATTGAAAGCCAGCCAAAATTTTCAGCTTCTTCATAACTGTCCCCGTCAAAAATCAAATATTTCCCATCAATGCGAGAAAAAAAAAAATACAAATTTACCCCATTTTAAATTCGATACTTATTACTATTTTCTTTTATATATATAAGCGATACTTATTTCTTATGCTTAAATGCTACCACTGCTAATTTCTGTCTAAGTACTAGTATTGAAGTAGTGGCAATAACAAAATAATAATATCTCAATAAATGAATCAAAACAAATTATATTTATATAATGAATTTACAATAATAATATCTCAATTATTTTATATGTCCCTTCTCTCACTTTCTCTCTCCTCTCTCTTCTCTCTTCTCTCCACCAAGCCCATAAATGACATTTTAGCCACACCTCAAACTCCTCCTCTCTCTATATATATAAACCAGCCTAATCTTCCCCATTCCCACCTCCTTCCTTCCTCACTCACAACAAACGCAAAAACAAAAGAAAATAAACGAAAAAAAGAAATTCACACATATACATATTCATATTCCTCCGAGAAAAAGAGCAAAAAAAAGAAAAGAAAGAAAATATGGGATTCCCAGTGGGCTACACAGAGCTTTTCTTGCCAAAACTCTTCATCCACTTACTTTCTCTTCTGGGTTTTCTCAGAAAATTCATCTCCATCATTTTCTCCTTCTTGGGTCTCCAAGACTTTCTCGATCCCGAATCCAGCACTTCTTGGTCGTCGACGGACTCTCCGGCGACGACCCGAATACCCGAATTCCATTCCGTCTCGTCGGTGCTGATCCGGGAGCTCCTCCCCGTGGTGAAGTTCTCGGAGCTGGTGGACCCGCCGGAGAGCTGCGCCGTCTGTTTGTACGAGTTCGAATCGGAGGACGAGATCCGACGGCTGACGAACTGTTGCCACATATTCCACAGGTCGTGTCTGGACCGTTGGATGGGGTACGATCAGAAGACTTGTCCGTTGTGTAGGACCCCCCTTCTACGTGATGACTTGCAAGGGGCGATCAATGAGAGATTGTGGGCTGCTTCTGGGATTCCTGAGTTTTACGCTGAGTATTCTCATATCACTGGTTTGTAGTACTTGTAGTGGTAGCACTCAGAAGTACTCTCTTAACTATTATTATTATTGTTGTTGTTGTTGTTGTTGTTAGATTTTCAAAAGAAAGAAGAAGAAGAAGAAGAAGAATAAAATGTAAGTTTTGGGGTTTTTTCTTAGGGGATTTGGGGTGTAAATATGGGAAGAATGAGGATTGTACAGCTTTTGAGAAATGAAATAACTCAAAAAAAAAAAAAGGAAATAAAAGAAAATTGGATCTCATATATATGTTTGTTAGTTTACTTCTTTGATCTCAAGTATCGTCTTTAGCTAAATGTTATGTAATTAATTAGTTTATTTGAGTTTACTGTTTTTTTGGGTGTATTGTGGTATAATTAGCTAGAGATGTGACGCATTTGGCTTTTTTTTTTTTTTTTTTTTTTGGGTATGCAATATGGTAAAGTATTGATTTTGGATTTTGGCTTTTTGTGAGAGTTGTATTGTGTGTTGACATAGTCAATGGTGGCTTTGGCTTGGTTCAACTTCACTAATGGAAGAATGAAGCGTATAGATAGATTGCTTGAACCAACAAAGATTACAATGAACCTATGAAGTGCGTACGTAACATAATAATAATTAAAAAAAAAAGCTTGATAACTACTTTCATTTTTTGCTGGAAAATTAATACTTCTATTTTCCTTCACCACACTTTGCTTCTTCTTTTTTCTTTCTTTTTATTTTTTTATTTATTTTTTTGGGTATGAAAAATGAAAAGGAGAATAATAAGTTAATCATTCATTTGCCTGAGATTTTGTTAGCTCGTGCTGTTGGAATGATTTTGCCGGCTCATTGGGATCTCATAATTAAACAATGAGTACGTCTAAGTGATGATATCATCAAGGCTTTTGATAGCTTTTTTCCCCCCTTGCATTAAAAGATAATCATCCGGGTTTCCAGGAATCATTTTCCTTTTTGTTTTCTGGGGAATCTGTTTTTCTTTCCTTTCTTTTAATATATTTTATCGTGGGGTAAAGTAGATAGCCTACAAAGATAGAGCAATGAAATCAAAAGAAACCCATCTTGAAAATTTGATTCAGGGGCCAACCTCCAATTGAAAGCAAAGAAGTAATGTGTGTGTGGTCCATCAACTTTTCCTTTTCATTAATTTTCCAATTTTTCCTGTCCTAAAAGGAATTTTCTGAAATAGTTTCTGCTCTGGATTCTGGTTAAAATTCGCCGGCTTCAATTTGGAAGTCTTCTAAAGATTGGCATTAGTTGGAATCTTAATATTTTCTTCTTTTTATTATTGGACGAATCTTATTCAGATTACTGTCTAATGTGTATCTTCATTTACTTTTATCATTTTTATTGTTCACACCTTCAAGTTCCTTTAGATTTTCTTTCAATCTTAGAATAAGCTTAAAAAATCATGGTATTTTTTTAGAATATTGTTGTAAACATTAATTTAAATTGATTACTCTAACAATTCTATTAATATTCGAGTTTATTTTTTCAAAGGGGAAGAGGAAGATGTCTATTAATTAATATGATTTGGTCAATTGAAGATATGTGTCGAGGTATATAAGTCTCATAAATTTGGTAAAACAGAATTAATGATTTAGGTGGCGACAAACTGTGTCAGTTTAGTTCGCTGATTCGAGTTGAGATGTGATTTTATATGAGAGCTTTTTACTGTAGTAAAAAAGTTAAATGTGATTGTTTATGAAAACTTTTTACTGTAGCAAAACTCAAATTTTAAACTTGAATCAGCGAAATGAACGGTGCCAGTTCAATGACAAATTTGCATTGGCCTCAAAGTTTATCTTGAGATGAAATTCCCATTCAGATTCAAAAAACTAATGATGTAGCGTTCAATGGCCAAAATTAATGTGTCAGATAAACGTACGAGTTTAAATATGTATATTTCGAAACATATATATTGAATTTGAAATCACAGTTAAAAGTAAGATTGCTATTTTTCTCTTTTCCTTATAATACCTCAACATATTATTTAAGTACCAAGCTAAAATGTATATCCGCCAAAAGAAATGATTGGATTGTATATTTCAGCCAAGTACTGAGATGATTGCAAGTTTGATTTCATGAGTCATTAAAGAGGCTTTTGATTTATTAGAAAAATAAAAAAATAAAAAAATTACAAAAAGCCCTTGATGCGTAAAGAAGCCTAAAATGATTTGAAAGAAAGGTGTAACGCGGCAGGAGATAAACGGCACCGTGTGTCCAATTGTGAACAAAAAGCCTACACGTCAAGGATTCTTAAAGTACATGCTCTTTGATAAATAACAAGCCAAAAAAAATAAATAAATAAAAAATAATAAAAATAAAAATAAAAATGAACAAAATAACTAAAAATGCCATGAATACTCGCCTATGTCTCAAATAATATATGCCTTGTATTAAAAAATCTTATCTTATTATCTGTTTGCTTTTTGTATTGTTTTTGATAGAATGAGCCCCACAAGTCTTAATATGCTATACCCACTTCCAACAAAAAATAGTTAGAAAATTAACTCTCATTACCCTTTTTCTGTTTAATTTTTGGATAGTCTTCAGTTCTCTTCTAGAAGAATACCAATTTACCCTTTTTTTTTCAATATCAATGTCTTAAGGACATTATATATGATGAATTTTATACGTACGCAAACGCAATCTGATAGCTAATTCTTAACTGGCTATATTTATATGTATTAATATCCTTGCCTGCCCTTTTGACTATGATACGTAATTGAAAATTACAAGGGCATGTCTTCTAGTATTTGTCTTATGTTAAGCATTATTTTCCAAGAAGATTAACGCTATATGAATATCATACTCAAGTAGTTGGGATGTTCTTTTAAAAACTAGATGAGGAGAAAAAAGGGTCAAAGGTGCTTGACAATTTCGTTGGTGTTGGCTGAATTTAGGTGGATAAGCTTGGTCAAGATTCTAGAAACGACATTGTTTTGAGTCCTTATTAAAAACTTTTTTTTTAATTTTATTTGGGGTTTTGCCGCCAAAGGCAAGTTCAATGTCTTGACGTAACCAACTCTTTTAGCTAAAATTGATGCTACGTTGAGATAAAGATTGATTTGCCTTGTGGCTTGAAAGCTTGAAATACACAATTGGTGTGCTTTCGGTTGAGTTTCATATTCGACTTTAATCTATCATCTATCATAGGATTCTTTAATCGGTATTGCATATTTTTAAATGTTAAATTCAGTAAAAATTCTATCAAAACTAAAAAAAAAAAGAAAGTATGTAAAATTATAAAAACCTGCTACGAAGATGTTCCAAGTAATACCTTATCAATTGAATGTTTTTTTCACACCCTACCGAGGAACTATCATTTTTTTATTTTTCCCTTTTGCTTCATATCTTTTTAAGATCAGAATTTAGGTCTCGTTTATTTCACCGATTCGAGTTTTGCTACAGTAAAAAGCTCTCACATAAAATCACACATCAACTCGAATTAAAAATTTAAATCTGCGAACTTAACGGACCCTTAGAGTATGACCAGTATAACTATGTATATGCATTATTTACCGAGAGAAAAAAGATAGTACGCACTCATGTGAAAGAGACAACAAGCCATATAATTTTAAGACAGGTAAGCTCCAGGACTTGTGTTGGTAGGCTTTTCTTCAAAATAGGAAGACTCTTCTTTCTTCTAAACTACCCGCAAAAGAACTCGAGGAAAGTAATCTAAAAACGACACATCAAAACCTATTTGTTAAGTTAGATGGCGTAACTGATTGCATGAGTTGTCAATTTTATTTTATAAATACGTAGGACTGAAAAAAAAAATTATCAGTAATTCTTTATTTTTAATCATTATAATGTAACGTGTAGTCATTTTATCCGAGAAGGCACTGAAATTTTGGAATATCAAGAACCATTGCAGATGGCGAAATCTTCCTCCGAGATTGTTATTCTATTGAAATTATAGCAAACTATAGTATTGGCCAAATTTTAAAGGAAAAGGCCGGGCAGATTTTTCCCCTTAAAAGAGAAATTTAGGGAAAAATGCACCCATAACTCTCTTTTTTAGTTTTAGGTATTCTATTTTTTTAGAAGGAAAAAAATTAGAATTATACTTGTACCACTCTTAATTTCGTTTTCAAGGAAAAAAGAAATATATATATATATATATATATATATTTGAATCTAGAAGCATTTAAATTCAGGCATAAATTTGTAAGCTCTAACTGGAAAGCCATTCCCTAGTTATCCCATCTTTTTTTATCTCCATCTTTATGGGAATGAGGAAGGTCCCCAGGTTTCCTTTCACCATGGGCAATTGGATAAAATAACAAACTCAACGCTCCAAGTGACACAAATATTTTGCATATATTCCATATTGTTATGAATAGTAACTGTCCATTTCAATTAAAGTTACTATACAAATCAGTTAAAATTACTATTCAATCAGAATCTTATTGTGCAAATAGTAACCGTAAATAGTAAGTATTGTGTAAATAGTAACTGTAAATAGTAAGTATTGTATAAATAATAACTGTAAATAGTAAGTATTGTGCAAATAGTAACCGTAAATAGTAAGTATTGTGCAAATAGTAACTGTGAATAGTGCCAAAAATTTTCTTATAGATAGAGTTTTAAAACTCTTCATTTTATATACCTTCACAAAATTAATAAAACTCTCTCTCTAGTTTTTCTCTCTAAAGTTTTTCTTCTTAGTTTTCATAATTAAACAAAGCTACCTATTTCTGTATGAGATTATGCAATTTTACATGTTGCGGCATTACTTCACATCAGACTAAATGCTTATAATAAGTACTCCCCTTTATAACTGGCATTTGGTCAAGAACTAAATATCTTCCATCTAAGAATTTTTGGTTGTACGGTATATGTATCAATTGCTCCACCACAACGCACAAAGATAGTCCTCAAAGAAGGCTAAGAATATACATTGGGTATGAATCCCTTTCTATCATCAGATATCTTGAGCCTCAAATTGGTGATGTTTTTATGACACGTTTTACTAATTGTCATTTTAATGAGATAGTCTTTCTAACATTAGGGGAGAAAATAAACAGTTGGAAAAGGAAATTACATATGTGAACCATCGTTGTTGCATCTTGATCATTACACAAAGCAATGTGAACTAGAAGTGCAAAAGATTATGCACTTACAAAACTTAGCAAATCAATTACCAGATGCGTTTACTAATACAAAAATGATGACTAAATCATATGTACCAGCTGCAAATGCTCTCGCTCAGATTGAAATCCCATAAGGACAATTTGATAATGAAATCATTAATATGTCTAAAACACGCCTAAAACGTGGTAGACCTATCGGTTCCAAAGACACAAATTCTCGAAAAAAGAAAGAGAGTAAATGAGCATAATAACCTCGATTTGGAGGAAAGTGTTTAAGGAGAAACACAAAATAATACAAATAAAGAGATTCTCGATATTGTAGAAAATTCTAAAGATTTTGAGAATAGTAAGATCTCTATTGACTATATCAATACATGAGGATTATGAAATCGAAATGAAATTGAAAATATTGATGAAATATTTTCTTACCGTGTGGCATGTGAAATTATTAATGAAACTGAGGATCCTGAACTAAAATTCGTTTCTGAATGCCAAAATAGACACAATTGGATCAAATAGAAAGATATTATACAAGCAGAGTTAAATTCACTTAATAAGTGTAAAGTTTTTATACCTATTATCTTAACGCCTGAAGCCGTGAGACCTTTGGGATACAAATGGGTTTTTTGTGCAAAAACACAATAAGAAAAATGAAATTATAAGGTATAAAGCTCGACTTGTTGCAGAAGATTTTTTACAAAGACCCGAGATTGATTATGAGGAAACGTATTCTCATGTAATGAATGCAATTACGTTTAGATATTTAATCATCCTAACTGTTTCTTAAAATTTAGAGATGCGTCTTATTGATGTTGTTACAGCTTATTTTTACGGATCGCTTGATGGTGATATTTATATGAAAATTCCTTATGGATTTAAGATGTTTGAAGCACTAAATTCATAACCTAAATATATATGTTTGATTAAGTTACAAAGATCATTATATGGGTTAAAGCAATCAGGATGTTGTTAAAATTTAGAGATGCGTCTTATTGATGGTGTTACTGCTTATTTTTACAGATCGCTTGATGGTGATATTTATATGAAAATTCCTTATGGATTTAAGATGTTTGAAGCACTAAATTCATAACCTAAATATATATGTTCGATTAAGTTACAAAGATCATTATATGGGTTAAAGCAATCAGGACGCATGTAGTATAATCACTTAGGTGAATATGTATCAAAATCAGGATATGTGAATAATCTCATATGCCCGTGTGTTTTTATTAAGAGAACATCTGATTTTGTTATAATCGTTGTCTATGCCGAGGATTTGAATATCATTGGAACTCATAAAGAAATTTAAAAAACTGTGATATACTTAAAAGATGAAAGACATTCAAAAAATGAAATATTATCTTGGTTTACAGATTAAGCACTTTCAATGTGGAATACTTGTGCATCAATCAAACTATACTAAAAAAGCCTGAAAACGCTTATATATGGATACATCAAATCCTTTAAGTACTCCAATGATTGTATCACTTAATGTTGAAAAATATCCATTTTGCCCTTACAAAGGTAATGAAGAAGTCCTCGGTCCTAAAATAACATATTTAAAGCAATAGCTTTTATATATTTTGTTAATTGTACCCGAACAGATTTAGTTTTTGCTACTAATCTATTAGCAAGCTTTAACTCATCACTTACACGAAGACATTAGAACGGAATTAAGCATATATTCCATTATCTTCAAAGACCATTTAATTTGGGATTATTTTATCCTAAAGAATCAAAATAATGGATGATTGGTTTTGCAGATGCAGGATATTTATCATATCCACATAAAGCTAAGTCTCAAACTGGATACATGTTCACATGTGGAAATACTGATATTTCATGGCGTTCACAAAAGCAAACACTCGTTGCCACTTCTTGAAAATATGCCAAAGTTATTGCACTCCATGAAGCAAGTCGAGAGAATGTGTATGACTGAGGTCTATGACTCAACATATCTAAGAAACTTGCGGACTATCTATCAGTAAAGATTCAATAGTATTATTTGAAGACACTGTAGCATGTGTCGCTAAAATAAAGTAAGGTTACATCAAAAGCGACATAACGAAACACATACCCCCGAAGTTCTTCTAATACTCCCAAGAGCTCGAAAAGAATAAGGATATTGATATTCAATACGTTCGATCAAGTGACAATGCAACAGATCTTTTCATAAAGGCACTTCCCACTACAACATTTAGAAAGCATATCCACAGTACCATGATGCGTCATCTGTGAGATTTATGAGGAAGGCCTATACATGTCAACTTGGGGAGAGTTTACGTGGCTGTACTCTTTTTCCCTTATTATGGTTTTATCCCACAGTGTTTTTCTAATAAGGTTTTTAATGAGACTGCATAAACACGTATAGATAAATGATGTACTATTTTTTCCTTTGCTATGATTTGTATCCCACTGGATTTTTCCGTTTTCAATAAGACATCATGAATAGTGGACATCTAAGGGAGAATATTATGAATAGTAACTGTGCACCTCAGTCAAAGTTACTGTTTATGTCAGAATCTTATTGTGCAAATAATAACCCTAGATAGTAAGTATTGTGTAAATAGTAACCGTAAATAGTGCCGAAATTTTTCCTATAAATAGAGTTATAAAGCTCTTCATTTTATATACATTTATAAGATTAATGAAACTCTCTCTAAAATTTTTCTTCTTAGTTTTGCATTTTCTTAGTTTTCATAACACATATATTTCGCACATAGAAAATGCATATCCACACAAGACGAAATTAAAGTATTTCCAGTATTTTGTTTCATAGTTCAATAAATTTAATAAAACAAACCAAACGCATTTCCACTCCTAAAAGCAAGTAAAATCTATGAAGTACCCCAGCTAGATGGTAGTAATGTCAGCTTCAATAGACAAAGGAACTTCTTAATGAGTTTACTTGCAAAAACAAAATATTTCCATGCGAAGCAAGGACCCCAAAATATCAACGTGGTAAAATAATCACCTAGAATAGCCAGAAGGTGGATAACCAGCAGCTGGGTAGCCTTGAGCCTGTGGAGCAGGTGGGTAAGAATAAGGTTGCCCATACGCTGGTTGAGGCGGATATCCAACCGACGGAGGAATTGGCTGATCAATGCGAGACATCTGCTGAATAGGAGGCACTGCCATCACTGGCTGAGGCCCGAATTTACCATCTCTTTTGTCCATTTCCACCTTGTGTTGTGTCTGCAAATAATAATCACAGGCAGAAGCTAATCAAAAAGTGATTTCTTTCATTTCAAGTACTTACGTGGTTCTAAATTTTCTGTACTTGAAAAATTGATATAAAGATGTAACACACATCGTACCTGCATGCATGCACACACCCTACAAGAAAGAAGATAATGAAAATCAGTTATTTTAAAACACAGTAGTATAAAAATCAGTTTGGCTAACAAGTTTTGATAGGAAAAACGTAACGGAAGACTTACGAGCAATACACCATGTCAGCCAAACACGATAATAGCTGAGATGCCTGTTGGATTTCCTCACTGCCAACTATAAGTGCGACTATGGAGAAGATGCAGGCAATTTGTTGTAGGCAGAACATGAAACCCTGCGAACAGAAGGAAAAGTGTTAAATAGTAGTACTTTGAATTGGTTGTCTAAAATGTGCGATGGATCATTAACATATTTGCAAATTTGAGAGACGAGTACAATGATGCAATTATCGCATTGGGTAGTCTGTATATTGAATTCGTCTTGCAACAAAAAGCGAGTTGAGGCCACTGAATTCCCAAAGCACAGGAAAACCTGCAAGATCAAGACACATGGCAAGAAATGAATGGAAACATAAAGAGGAGAGTGATCATTTACCGATCAACAAAAAAATAGCAAAAGAAAGGTATTTCCTCCTCCTCTTTCTGTGTCGTATTCAGTCAAGACCTTAAGTTTTCAAGCTACATTAATAGTTACCAGAAGGTCTAAATATGGCACTTGGAAAAAAGAATAGGAAACAGATCTAAGGTCCACTCCATACCATTTTTATACGAAAGTAAAAGGAATCTAGTTGTGAGCCAAGAAGAAAGAGTGTTGGCTGCACTACCAACTTTTGATTTTTTTCTTCCAATCAAGAGCCCGATAACTTTTAACATCTTTTCTTCCTAAAAGAACTAGTCTATGCCATTTGGTATTAATCCAATATGCTTCAGGGAAAAGATCGAGAACTTTGAGACCTAAAGTACAGCCTATTCAAGTAGTTTACCATAAAATTTATGTGTACAAAAGAAAAATTAGAAGACGAGGAAGGATTGGTTTTAACACACACACAAACAAAACAAAACAAAACAAAACAAAACAAAACAAAAAAAAGGGGAAAGAACTAGTCTATGCCATTTGGTATTAATCCAATATGCTTCAGGGAAAAGATCGAGAACTTTGAGACCTAAAGTACAGCCTATTCAAGTAGTTTACCATAAAATTTATGTGTACAAAAGAAAAATTAGAAGAGGAGGAAGGATTGGTTTTAACACACACACAAACAAAACAAAACCAAAAAAAACAAAACAAAACAAAACAAAAAAAAGGGGTGGGGGGCGGCTTCTGTTAAACCGAGTATCTATAGAAAATACATGTCTTAGACACATGCAAAGATTCATTGTTTACCTCAGTTGCCAGGCAAAATTCTGGGCATCTACTTTCTCCGCACCTGCCACTACAAGGCATATAACCAGCACAGCAGACGTATCTACAACCAAAAAACAGAATGAAACAAATCACACCAATTACCGGGAACATTAACACAGAACCGAGCACGAGAATAAAATGTCATCAATACCTTGACATGTCATTGTACAGAGCTCGTTTCCGTAGCAAGTACGACGCACAAGGTGCACTAGAGTGAAACATAACGTAAATTAGATATATGAGGGATGGAATATCTACCCACAGCTAAATAGTTTGCATATGTATTATGCAGTGAAAACCGTTGCCAAATAGTCAAAACAATATATCTATAACAAAGTAACTACACTAAAAGGAACATTCTCAACACAAAAAATAAAAACAATGGGAAATCTCCAGTCACTATTTGGCTTGCTCCACCAAGGACAGGAAAACTTAAAACGCTTGGCATATGCACAGACAATTTCAGAAGAAAATCTGAACTAAAAGTATGAGGAGGCCCATTAAGCTTCAAGTACTTTGGAAGCTTTCGAGCTGTGTCAAGGGAATACATATGTTTTTCAATCTACAAGAACTCAGCCAGAGAAATCCAACGAACCACCAAGAACAGAATCTAGGCACTAATAAACAATGGTAAAGAGCAGAGATTTGTCGCAAATATCAAAAAACTAGGCTGTCTATTGTCTAAGGAATACAAAATATGGATCCTAAACTCTATCCCAATGAATAGTGTCCCCTCATACTTGAGATTCTGAAGCATGAAACATCAAGCTTCGCTGCACTATGCACTTCACAATGGTCAGTATCATTTCACAAGCCGGGTGTAAGGGCTAGAAAGGATTTACGAAAATGTTGGTCATTTGAAAAATAAGATTTAATGCTAAAGAGTACTTTCAACAGTTAGTTTCTAACAAATACAAATTAATCTCAAATTCAATACATAGTTCCCATTGTAGCCAAATCATTGAAAAACCATTCCCTCACTAAATTCTCATCTAATCAACTCAATTTCAACAATAATACAAACAGGCGTAGTAAATAACTGAAGGTGACAGGAACTAAAATTTAATGCCAGAGAGCATCGAATTACACGATTCTTTTTATTTTTTATTTTTTACTTTTCCGCGAAAAAAGAAAGCGGAATATTTTAAGTCAACGCCCTTCATTGCGAGTCAACAGAGGCAAAAACAAAAAAAGAAATTAAAAAGAAGCAAACGGGAAAAAAAAAAATTGAAGCGTAATAGCCTATACTCAGATATAGAATGCATATGAATTTCAAAAGAAAATTGAAGAACAAATAAAACCAAGAGATCTAGAGTACTCACCACCACAACGCGAAGCAGCAATCTGCAAGCAAGTTTCAGAGAAAAATTAGTACTCGAAGAAACACAGATAAACACACAATTACGAGAGAGAGAGAGAGAGAGATTTTACAGGGCGTATCGGCCTTGATAGTGCTCATGAGATCAGTGTGCCATAGATTCCGGTAATTCTGCCGGATCTGCATCTTCTCCAGGTGCTGCTGCGACGCCATGGCGATCGATCACTCACTTTGATCTCTCTCTCCGGCCAACTGCAAGATCGAAAAAGCGCAAAAGATTTTGAGAAAAATTTTCGGCGAATTCTAGGGCTTTGATGAAGTCCAAGAAGACTAACAGAGAAATGCGAAAAAAAGGAGGAAAAATCAAAGAGAAACGTAGAGAAAACGGAGCCAACGGAACCTACAAAAAGGAAAATTCGAAATCTTCGGCTTCGAGAAAGAAAATGGAAAAGGAGACAAACAAGTAATGAAAGAAAGGACGGGGAAATTTAGAGAGGAATTTTTTTTTTTTTTTAGAATAATTTAGAGGAAATTAATCGTGAATTGGCGTTGACGATTGAATTTGTAAAAAAACGCGTAGAAAGTAGAAACTACCTTATTGGACACGGAGAAACACGATGCCAGCTGTTGCATTCTCATTGGTCCTTGGTGACCCGTCGAGTAAGGTTTTTTTTTTCTTTTTTTTTTTTCTGGAAGGATCGGGCATATAATAATATCTGTAAATTCGAACATTCCAATTTCCATTCCTAATTTTTCCGATACAGTTAATTCTTAATTGTCTATGAATTGAATCACTCTTTTCTTTTCTTTTTTTTTTCTTTTTCATTTTATAACTAAAGTGCATCACTTTTAAGTATTCTAGTCCCCAAATTATGTTTTTTTTTTTGTTTTTTTATTTTTGCGTTACTAAATTAGAGTTTAACCAAAAAATTGTTAATATTCTTTAATTTTTTTTTAGTTTTTGCTCCATTGGTCCCTAATCCTTTTTCTCCTATTGCACACCGGTCCTCATCCTTTATATCTTGACATTTGAATCTCCAACCTTCTTTTTCTGCTTTGTTAAATGTTATTTTCAGTTTTTTTTATTTTTTAATAAAACCTTATTTTACTCTCTTAAAAAGTTTTTGAATGTGTGACAAGTGCTCGTTATTACGGTGTGATTACGTACTTTGTTGCTTCTAATTCAGTATATTACTCATAAATCAAAGCACATAGAAGTGAATGTGCACTTCATTTGTTATTATCAACGAAGGAAATTGGTGTTCGATATGTACCTACTAAGGAACATGTTATTAACGTTCTAGTAAAGCTGAAGTCCTGCTCTTCTGGTCTTAAGGGCCGTTTAGTTCGCTGATTCGAGTTAAAATTTAATTTTATGTGATAACTTTTTTATTATAGTAAAAAAATTAGATGTGACTGTTTCTGAGAATTTTTTACTGTAACAAATTCAAATCAGTGAAATGAACGAGACTTTAATGTTGACAAGTCTGCATTTTGTTTAAGAGAAGGTATTGACACTAGCTGAGATGTTAATGTCCAGTCGTCATCTAAAGTTGTTAAGAGACTGTTGCTTGATGTAATTTTGTTTTAGCTTTGTTGGCGTTAGTTATATTTTACAAATCTCATTGTAATTAGAGTTTTTTACGGCGCATTTAGAACTCGTTTTAAAATAATTTTATTTTTTATATGAAAATAAAAATGAAAATATTTTTAATCTCATACATAAATTATTTTTAAAAATGCGTTTGCTAATTTTATCAAAAGATTATTTTTAGTATAAAAAACTCATTAATCTCTATCTCTGTCTGTTTGAGAGATGACAAAATGAAAATTAAAAATTAAAAACAACTAAAAGTCATTTTTCATTTCTCTCTCATTTTACACTAAACCGAAAAATCATTTTTATTTCTGTTTGTTGTCTTTATTGCGCCAAACACCGTTTTAAAAATATTTTCATTTTTTTTTCTTAAAAAATGTGAAAAATAAAAATGAGATCAATTCTAAACACGGCCATAGATTCTTCCTCAATGCTCTCCACAATAATTAATTACAGTAGGATGAAAAGACAGGGGCAATTGAGCAAAAAAAAAAACTATTTTTTAAGGACTAACTTCATTAAATTTTTGTTCTTGATCAATGTCGTTAATTGATAAAAATATCTTTTGAAGAACTCTATAATTTTATGAAAAGGAGTAATGATGTTAGCGTAATCGCGTTTAGAGTTAACCTTTTCTTTTGTTGTTTCCGGAAAAAATCACTGTTCAACGACGTTGATTATTCATAATCCAATAGAAGCAAATGGACATCTTAAAAAAAAAAAAAAAAAAAAAAAAAAAAAAAAAAAACCCTAAGTTTAATTATCATGTGCTTGCTTGTGTGGCCTTACATGGAAAACAAAACTAATTGCTGGCATATAGAGAATTGGGACGTGCTTGTCACGATGGTATGAAGGCAAATTGGAATATTGCATTACAATTTACAATAAAGATTAAAGCATGCGCCAAATTGAACCACCTTCTAATTTCCTATATATGTGAAATGAAAAGTTGATTAGTTAAGTTTTATCTCCAGCTTTTTCTTTATCCAACTAGCCCAAGCAATTATACTCTAGCAAAATAACGCGTTGTGTTAAAGAAAAAGAAAAAAATCCTTCTAGACTTTGAATTAACATGTTAAGATAAAAGTTGTAACATCCCATACATTATACTTTGAATTAACATGTCATTAATTAAGAAAAGAAAGTGTAACATCCCACACATCATTGAACAAGAATATATAACAAAGGGTTCTTTCAACATTTATGTACAAAAGTGAGGGGTTTTTTTTTTTTTTTTTTTTTTTGGTGCTTGTGGTAGGAACTTACATTTAGCACATAGAATAGTACGCAATAATAAATTTTATTAACGGGCACTTTAAACTTCTTATGCACTTGTCTTTCAATTAGTTTTTTAATATATAAAACAAGATAAAACAGACGATAATAATACAAACAGGTACAATTAAAATTTTTGATAAACTTAAACTTAATTAAGACAATGCTACAATCTACAACGAAAAAAATATAAATATAAATAAGTTTAATTGGGTTTGGTTTTTGTGAATTGGCAAATGCACAATCCTCCAACTAATAAAAGTTCGATTTGTACAAAACATCAAACTAAACTAGATCAATCTTTAGGACAAACCAAACCAAAGTGTGAAGATTGATTAGTTATTTGAGTGGTTTGACTGTTTTGTGACTTCTTTAACATTTAAACACTTCTAAATTTAAACTTGTGCTCGGAAATTTAACGTTTAAACACTTTTAAATTTAAACTTGTGCTCGTGAATTTTAAAAGAAATCCAGATCTAAGAATAGAAAACGTATCAACAAAAGCACCCTAAAACATGTTTGATTGAAAACACTATAAAAAAATGTTTGAATTGCAGTTTAATTCATTAAATAAATGGTTCGTGACGCACACAAAAAAAAAAAAAAATCCTTTAACAAAACCACCAAAATTTTAAAAATATAGGCACAAGCAGTAGAATTAAATTTAATATTACTTTTCGACCGGTTTATTTGGTGCTTCATTGCTCCCATGCAAATTGGCAATAACCATAAATCCAATTTTTTGCATTTTTATTCTGTTTTACGTAATTTTCATCTTCTACTACTAAATTGAGCATTTTAATTTCCCTTAAAAGTAAACTAACGACACTCAAAATATGTTTCGGCAAGCTCACACTCTCATGTTTCGAACCTACATGGGGACCATTTTGAAATACAAGAAAATCAGGGGAAGTTGCACAAAATATCACTTTTTTTTGCCGCATATATAACCAGGTCGAATGCCGGTTAGTGGACTAACTCTCTCTCTCTGCATGTTTTAAACTCGATTCTAGAGAGAGAAACAGAGTCAGAGAGAGAGAGAGAGAGAAAAATAGCTTAATAAAAATCTCAAGCACTCACTCCATCAAACCAAATGAGCTCTTCTCAACTTGTCAGTAGTACCACTCAAACAACACTGACAAAGTAACCAAAACCCACCAAAAAAAAAAGGAAAAAAAAAAAAAAAAAAAAAACTCACAACAATGTCCTCTGATCTCTTCATCTTTGACGGGTCTTTCTACCACCATTCTTCAAGCCCAGAGATGTTGGTCTCCTCAGAAGCAGAGCTCTTCTTCAACGACAATGAATTCTCCTCTCCTTTCTCAGACTCCGCCATTGATATTCTCCAAGCTCTTTCTGACCCAATCCAACAACAAAGCCAAAGCCAAAACCAAAACCAAAACCCACTTCTTGACCAACCCCAAATTTCACCCCCAACTCAAGAACTCCAAAGTTTAAACCTTTACCACCCAAATTTGGAAAATGGGATCGCAAATCTCGACGCTTTTCAGATCAAAACTGAGGAATGCCACTTGGGCACTTTTGAGAATATCAACTCTTTTTACAACAACAATGAAAATAATGATTATAATAACAGTTATAACTATAGTATTAGTGGTTCTGATCATTCTCAAGTAGTGCAATTTGGTCCTCACAGCTATAGTGGAGTTCAAAATGTGGCCAAGTTTATGCAGAGGAGTTGTTCTTCTTCCGGGTTTCTCTTCTCTCCATCAGTGGAGTCTTCTTCAACCTTTGGAAACCAAGCCTCTTTCAGTTCACCTGAGAATAATAACAATAATGCCATTTTAAATGGTCATATGAGGAGGGTTTGTAGCACAGGAGATTTGCAGGTCAGAATAATATAAATATATAAATATTTGATTAACTTCTTTTTCTTTTCCTTTTTATTTGATTTTTTTTTTTGGAGGGACAGAATTTTGGAACGACAAGAACGACCCAGAGGTCGTTTTCGAGTCCTTTGGCGAATTCAGAGAGCTCGTTCATGGAAGAAGCGAACTTCAAAGTGGGAAAGTACAGCGCAGAGGAAAGGAAAGAGAGGATTTCTAAATACAGAGCAAAAAGAACTCTCAGAAACTTCAACAAGACCATTAAGGTAAAAATAATAATAATAATAATAACAGAGTTAATGTTATCTTAGTATACTAAATCAAACATTTTTTTTTTGTTTATAATTTGTGTGACAAATTTTTTTTTTTTTTTTAGTATGCATGTAGAAAAACGCTAGCGGACAACAGGCCACGCATACGCGGCAGATTCGCGCGCAACGACGAGCCTGGTTTTGGTGAGACTCCCAAAGCTCCTTCTTCCTCCAGAGATGAAGACGAAGATGACCTCTGGGTATGTAATCAACACTTCTTTTTAATTACCAAGAAATCAACCTTTTTTTTTATCATTATGAAAGTGAAATTGACGTATAAGTTTAGGAAAATAATGCATATTTTAATTATGAAAATTAGTAATTTTTTATGCATGATGAAATTAAGAGTTAATTTATCGAAAGGAGAATACATTTGAACAAATTCTCAAACTTTTTAGTTTCATTTCTTATAACAACAATGATACATAAACCTTGGCTTGCTTATATAATGTTATGTTGTAATTTTCTGACTAGTTGAAAAATCAGTTATCATGGCCATAATATAACTTACATTTTTTGTACACATATATATATATATATTATGACATGTTTGGGTCAAAATATTAAATGGGGAAATTTATGATGGTTTGGAAGTTTGCATGTGGTGTGTGGCAGCTTGAAGGGCTGCATGAAGAGGAGGAAGACAATGAAACAGCGATGAGAGGACAGTTTCTGAACAGTACTTATGGGCCCACACAGTTCCAGTACTATGGCTTTTGATTATAGTTGGAAGAGAAGATGAAGAAGAAGACGCTTTTCTCTCTGGTGGAGCTTTTCTTCTTTGGTGGAACATTTCTTTACAATATTTTAGGTCCGGACCACAACACGGCCACAAAATGCCTTTTTGAGCAAAGAATCAAAGGGCTCTTTTTTTTCTTTTCTTTTCTTTTCTCTTTCTTTCTTTTTTGTTCTTATTTTAATAAGACACCAAAAAATTGTTGCTGCTGAGGTTAATATTCTAGTTGGGTAGTTGTAGGCCGATTAGCAGTAATTAGCACTTGGTAGTTTTTTTTTATATTTTTATTTGTTTTCTGTTTCCAATTATATTGAACTTCTATGTATATAATGGTCAATAATATGACTATTTCCCCCTCTCTCTCCTCTATGAGAAAAATGTTTGACCTTATCTTGATGGTTTTGCTTGGCAACAAGGATTTCTTTAAGTGCCTTATGTTTTATAGTCTGAATCACATTTTCAAGTTTTCTCTTATATAAAACTCCGTTCATTTCACTGATTCGAGTTCTGCTACAGTAAAAAATTCTCACAAACAATCACATCTAACTTTTTTGTTACAGTAAAAAGCTCTCACATAAAATCACATCTAAACTCGAATTAAAAACTCAAATCAACAAACTAAACGGGCTTATTTATGTTTAAATTTTCTAGTTAAATTTATGAAGCAAGCGACAAATTTTACGCTTTGGGATTTAGATATGCAAAGCTTGGAAAATATATACCATTTTGGTAATATTGTTGGCAGAGTCAGATTCATGAATCTATAAGAGGAGAAATATTTAATGCCAGCACAGTTTTGCTGTTAGAAATGAGAGCTTTCTTGAAAAAATTTGCTGAGAAAGAAGAAGCCAATTAATTGATTTCTTTCAAGTGCAAAAGATTTTTCCTTTTTCTGGGTGCTGAAGCCGACATAACATAATAGTTAGTGACCACGTTTGAAATAAGGTACGTGGGAGGAGAAAAAAGCGTTTTTACGTGTTGCAGTAGAACATTTGTTCTTCATATGAAGAAATTTTTGGTTCACTGAACAATTCCATAGTGGGATGGTAGAACACTGAAATGAAGATGATTTTCTCATTTTCCTTGCTCCAAAATCTAATAGATTTGATTATCATTTTTCATTAGAAACCCAGCTAAATCTTTAATTAGCCTACATCTATGTCGGTTTAGGGCTGTTAATGATAAAAATTAGACTCGCTAATTCTTTACTATCAGGACTAATAAAATCTTAGATAGAGGGAAAAAATGCACGATTTATAGCGATTCTCCTTTAACACAAGAATTGCATTCAGTTTCAGCCACTGTAGTAATTCACTGATAATGAATTAAATTACAAGAGAAAATTACACGCGTTCATTTTGTGTTTTCTCCAATTATATTGTAACAACAATTGAACTGCACACCTTATAATAGTTAAATTTCAAACCAATAGACTCTATGATAAAACTTTTGTGTATGATACACAAGCAATCCTTATATCAAGGGTCTCCATTGGCAATTCTATGAAGAAGGTGGCATTTACCGAGACAACTTGCATGCTTTCATCATGTAAAGCTAAAAAAAAATGTGAAAAATTCCCATTCTTACTGATAATTGGTAGCAAGAAAGGCAAAGTTTTCTAAGTCTTTAGTGTTGGAATATGACGTTAGGTACTCACTAACTGCATGTTATTCTGTTGAAGTAATAACTTTGTACATTGTACATATACCACATACCTTAAGCAGGCGTTGAAAAAAAAAAAGTCATTTTCTACACTAAAGTATCTTTTTTGATGACATTGTTCTAAACTTTTTATTTTTATTTTTATGTATGGAATTTTTGGATTCCCCAAATGGGTCTTCTTCTTCTAATACGTTGGCAAATTATAACAAATTTGACGCATAAATGAATAAGAAATATGCCTGTAATATTCATAGATATAATCTTGTAAGCCCCTGGAGGAGTCATTGACTCTCTCTTTTTTCACTATCACGGTTCAACAATCAATGTAATTCAGGAAAAAAAAAATTACAAATTGGTAACCCAACTAACAAAAAACACATGATGCTGCACTAAATGGTCGTGTTGGAGCCCTATTATATTGTATATTTGTTTTTGCTTATTTAGAAAATATAAAATCGAATATTGTTTGACAATTACACTCCATTTATGGCTTTCTTTCGGCTAAAACCAATATTTCTCTCTCGTTCTGATTGGAAAACTTTCATACCCAAAATAGAAAAGTTAAAGAAGAGAAAATTGAATAGCATATCTCATTATTATTTCCATTTCCAATCAGATTGCAGTCAAAAGAATTTCCAAGTCTATTGGATGAATATGGTTTACAATATATATAGTATAATTATGTTTCAACCCTTTTTAGTGCTGTCAAATCATTAGCCACAATGGTAATCCTGTGCAAATTAACTTTGAATTAATACTATAATTAAGAGTATGGATGGCGCAGGTCCTTCTTCGGCATGTTTAAATGTTCCAAACATACTTACAATGTACATATAATGACATGCAGAGGACGTTTGATTTTTTTTTTTTTAAAAAAAACATTTTGTTATGTTCTACATGAAAAAAGGTTATTATCATTTTTTTTAGATTGTTTATAGCAAATTTAGCTTTGAAAACAACTGAAAAGACTTCAACATGAATTGTGTTAGATTAGATCATTATTAGTGAGAAAAAAAAAAAAAATATATATATATATATATATGTTAGATAGCAGTGACCAAGAACTAAAAAAATGAGAAAATAACAATTTACATATATTATTCAATTTGCTTGAGCTGGAGATCAAATATGTGTACTAAAGTGGCTTTCAGTGCCCAAATTCAAAAGAAAGATTTTTTTTTTTTTTTTTTGCGCTTGAAAGAAATTGAAAATGTTGACAACACAGAAGAAACACCTGGAGCAAGTTATTACATTTCGATATATGTATATAGATATTATATAAAAATACATATATTGTTTTTATGCAAAATAATTCAATCGAGACACATCCAAAAGAAAAGCTGCCCATGTGTCAAGTTCTTTGTTTAGCTTAGTAGCATCAACGAAGAAGAGAGCACAAATATTTTAAAAACTTTGCACTACTGGCAGAGAACCGTATCTACAGGATGCGATCACTTGCAAAGTTGAAAAAAAAATGTGAAATATTGAAACGACAACAAAAGAAGATATAGGGACCAAACTGAATAGATCTCAATACCATGCCAGTACTACAAATACAATTTCTTTATTACAAAACTTTGTAATATGAATAAAATTATTTTGACAATAGAATTTAAAGAGATGCTTTAATCATAGAGCACATTATAATTGTTTTTTTCCCCCCGCAAAGTCACAACCCTCATCAAGCTTGGCATCTTCAATCCCCTATTGTGTTAGTTTGACCTACCTAAAAAAGATGAACTCTACTGTGTGGAAGAACCTTTAGGAAACCACACAAAAAAAAAAAAAAAGAGAGAGAGAGAGAGAGAAATAAAAAAAATGTCAATTAAAAATGTCATCTTCACATTTATGTCTCCTAATGACATAAACTTAACATCTACACTGCTCAATTCACTAAAAAATATTCTGATATGATATTATTAATATCTTATCAATTTATTTATTTTTCCTAAAAAAAAATGATCGGATATTTTAGAGAGTATTTTATTAGAATAGTTTTAATATTTTATCGGAATACTTTTTTAATCAACAAAAATAGTATAAATATAAATATGTTAAATTTTAGTAGCATAATATGTAATTTTCTTAACAAAAAGGACCTTTTTATTTCCATGCTTTAGAGGCGACAGCCTATATATAACAGATATCACCCCTATCAAAAATGCCAATGGAAACCCATAAAGAAACTATGAGCATCTAATTTAGAGTGGCAAAAGGAGAAACAAATTTAAGACCGAATCTCGTCAATTTAGCTACAGCTTTGCAATTAATTAACTTTTTTTTTTTCGTTTGCTTCCAAAATGTCTCATTTGGGCAATTAGTTGATGGGATCATTTGGTGACCAATCTTCTTTGGAATGATCAACATATGTCTATGAGATAGAGAAAAAAAATATATATATATACATATATATATATATATATAGACAAAATAACACACAAACTTAATGGGGTGAGCAGTAAAGAAAAGAATGAGTTTTTAAATTGATCAGTATAAGCACAAACAATGATTCCAAAGACTCACTTTTGACTAGCACAATATAGTAAGAAAATTAATAATTTAAGCTTTTGTAACTTCAAAATGCCTATCATTACACTGCTATAAGATTGTGTAAAAGATTAGTCATCACTAGCTAGCCTAATTCCAAAATCCATAGATACCCCGAGAAAGAACCTTTCCGGAGTACAGGAGAAGATGTTGAGAGAAAATGAGTGACAAAAAAACCCTTTTTTTTATTTTATTTTTAAGGAGTTTTTAACATCCGTGTCCTTAAATTTCTCACGCTTCGACACTTTTGCCTCTTTTTTTTTTTTCTTCTTCTTGACAATTTAGTTTTGGAGTCCATGAAGTAATAGCAATTAATTTCAAATGTTAACGGGGGTTAAATTATGGATAGAATAACAATAATTTTTAGCACTTATGCCTCTAACTTCTCGTATTTTGACATTTTACTCCCTTTTTAATCTTTACATCCGTCATAAATTCTCTAAAATTTAACTCCCGTTAATGATTAGAGTTGATTAGAACTATTTTAAGAATTCGGGAATAAAATGCTAAACCATGTAAAGTTCAAGAGCACCAGTATTAAAAAATCTCTCTCTTTTCCTTTTTTTTTTTTTTTTTTTTTTTTTCCATCCTTTTGTTTTGGTCGACTAAGAAAAAAGAGGGTCCTTGTTGGTACACAGAAAATTCCATGCTTAAGCAGTAGCTTGTCTCTTACAATTATTAACAGAAAATCATATAATAAGAATGTACACGAATGCTAACATGATTATTTAAGTGGACTGGCTTTATTATTCTTTATAATGTCCATATAGCAGACAGGATATAGAGAGCCACATTAGGCTAATGATGCAACTTTTGGTAATTAAGTATGAAAAATGACTCAAATGTGTAAAAGAGCTTAGAAGGATAAACTAATTTGGCCTCTTTTCTTTAGCAGGATGAATTCATTTTATACGGTCTTAGCAAAATATTCACTTCAACTCAAAAAGAAAGCAATATAGGTATATAACTATATATAGGTAGAGAAAGAAAGTCATAAGCTTCATAGATGGGTCCTTCAAAAAAAAAAAAAGTGTTATAGGGGATAATTAGGTAGGTTAAAGAAGAATAACATTGTGTTACTGAATGCATATGAACCGGAAGATTTTCAATTTGCACATTATTTAATTATTATATGATTTGATGTTTACAAATGTGCACTATATCACACAAGTTTTATTAGTCTTACAATATCGCCCCAAAATAAATATCTTGTTCGTTCAAACTGTTCCAAGGCAAAACTACGTATAGTAATGCCTTACTACAGTGAAATTAACACGTTTTAGTGTAGCTAATCAAGATTCCCTATACTTCTATGTTTTTCTCATAATCACAAATTAAGACTTCACACTACAAAGTGGTTTCCTAAGTTTCAACCTTCAAGTGCCTTATGGTTGACAAAAGAAGGATTCTCATATAATACTATGAATGTTATTTTATTTAGTACTACTTTTTCCTATGAATTGTGCATTCTGTCTTCCTTTACTGCAAATGACTTGGTTTTTTTTTTCCTTCTTGTCTCCACTACTTAGGATCAGGAGTGATGTCCATTTCAAGCCAAATTTAGTATTCTACTTGGCTTTGTTATCTTACATACTCAAATGTACAAGAGCAATAATGAGCAGTGTTTTTGAGTATGGCTCGGTGAAGTGAATCTTTTTTTGGGTTTGATTGGAAGATTGTGGCTCTTTTTTTTTTTTGCTGTAAAATAAAAATGGCTTCTCAATGGTGGGTCATGGGCAATCAAGTGCCGTTTCCATACACGAAAGTGAAAGAGGCATGTCCCAAAAAGCAGTCAAAACACTAGCTGCCTTCCTAGGTCTTCGCAAGCTAGAAAAATATATACATATACATATATATATATATATATATATATATTAAAAAAATACATATATTCCTCTAACAAGTGAAGAATCCAAAAAAGTCATCCATCAACTCTCTCTTGAAAGTACTTGTTTGTTTGTGGGCTCACTTACCAACTTCAAGATGGTGACAGCTGATAATCGAGTTCGTTTGATGGCGCAGTATTCTTAATCCAAGTTTCGAAGCTTGGATCAATATACAAAAGGAGATTTAAAAAAAAAATGAATTGTTAGTAGGTTTTTTTGTCTAACCGTTAAATTTATAACAAAATTTGTTTACAATATACAGGTTTCGATTTTAGTTTTAGGATTCGTTTAGTTTGCTGATTCGAGTTGAGATGTGACTTTATGTAAGAATTTTTTACTGTAGTAAAAAATTTAAATGTGACTATTTTTTATAATTTTTTATTATAACAAAACTCAAATCGTTGAAATAAACAATACCTTAGTATATTAAAAAATTCTTAAAAATAAATACATTTAATTTTTTAATTATAATAAAAAAATTTTATATAAAATTATATTTTAATTTAAATTAATAAATTAAATGACTGTAATATTTTTAATTTGATATGATTTAAATAAAATTTAACCGTAAAAAATAAATACAGGTAGCAGATTCTGCGGTAGAAATGCTGTACAAAAACGCAAGATAAAAAGAATAACTAAAGATGCTATGACAGACATGTACTTTCCTGCCGACGGCTTAGTGATAACAAGACAGGTTTCACTTTCAAGTGCCACGCATACCTCATCTAAGATTCTATACCCCTTTCGTGCCAATTTTCCAAACAATAGCACAAACAAAGTAGAGAGAACACATGGATATCAATTACTAGTTCAACGTTTGGAAGAAAAAAAGTTTGAGAAAAGAGGACGTTTATTTTTTGTATTTATATTTAATTTTAAATTATAATTTATAATTTTTTACAGTATTTTTTTTCTTCATAAAAATACATGAAAAATGAGAATAATTTTAAATCACAGTTTTAAATTTATGAACTAAATATCCACTTATAAATTTTACTCGTTAAAAGTATCATTTTTAAAAAATTATATCACTTTAATTAGTTCTAATTTAAAAAGTAAAAATATATAATTAATATTAAAAATAGAAATAAAATGACTCTATTTTAAGGAATAATTTTTAAAAATTACCCTTTAATTTTGCCATCTTATGAGCTCATAAGGTGATTAGTTGCCAATAACTTATCAAGTCAGACCAGAAGATATGAGATACGTTGAGTGGGGTCAGACTTGAATTTAAGAGGGTGTAAATTTGATCGTGCATTTTTTTTAAAGAGACAATTTCAGCCACTCAAAATTTTCGAATACCATCTTTTTTTTTTGTTTAGAAGAGGAAAAAAAAAGGGGGATATATAGATGAATATTTTTTCCATAAATAAATACAAAATTACTTTTTTTTTTGGTGGGGTTCCGAAATGACTACAAAATTACCTGATTATTAAATCCATAACCACAAAAAAAAAAAAAAAAAATCTTTTTTAAGCTGATGATCCAATCTCGTAGCTCAAAAGCTTCGTTCATCCAAAACTTATGAGATATTTATTTCAAGGATTCGTCTCTGATTTTAAATTATAATTCTTGACTCTCTACAGTGTCTTTCTCTCATAAAAAATTTAAATTTCAAAAATTAAAATCATGAATTATAATAATAAATCCATGAACCAAACATCTCAAAACTACTGCCATTATTTACTGTGACTAGTTCCTAATCATTTTCTAAGCTTCAACCAAGAAAAGAGGGAAAAAAAAAAAAAAAAAAAAAAAAGAGGCAAATGTAAAATTTTACCATCCTTTTACGTATTTCATTCTCTAGTAGAATAGTACATCACAAAACCTTTCAATATGCTTAACCATCACAAAAGATCACAAAAGAAGCAGATGCATTATAAAGTATCTCCAGTGTAAGCATATTATTTCTTCGTCCCGCTGCAATTACAAGTTACAACAAAGGTCCTTCCATCTAGACCAGAAAACCCAACACCAGAGCCTATATTACACAAATCAAAAGCTTTGGATAATTTGATTCTGTAATATTGTGTTCTTCAGATACGCCAGATTCTTTCATTTCCAAGTTTAGCGACATATTTTCACTTGTTATGCAAGCTTCTTTCAAAAAGTTTTTCCATTTTTGTATGTTTCTTCTTCAGTCTCACTCTCAGCCATAACGCCTTTTAAACAAGTAATGCCGCTTTGCTGGATCTCTGGGCTTACTCTTCTGGCCGATAAGTTTGCCTTTTCCGGTACTGTAAAATGGAACGGAGATTTTCTTAATGGTGAAAAAAGATGAGTAACATGAACAGAGATGGTAGGTGCACTGCACTAAAAGATGAAATCGGAAGAGAAACCAAAGCACCGTAGCATAATCCAAGTGGGTTGGTAAGGCTTATATCGTGTAAGTCCTACCTAGGTGGTCCGGTTGCCTTTGCCGTGATGGTGGGCTCCGTAAACTAGCCCGAGGACATATGAATATACCAACCTCTACCCATAAAACCTTTTTCTTACTCCAAAAAAAAAAAAAAAAAAAATGTTGGGAGACTAACAATTTCTGTAACCAGGGTTTTATTGGTGCACCAATCTTTACACAAACGCACCTTTTTTACTAAGCAAGCGAGCGAAAATAAAAAAATAAAAAAAATAATCTCTGCGCATCACATCACAAAAGAGAAAAATGAGCCATCATACCTGTACTCCATATATACCATCCCATTGGCACCTGACATGGCACTCATGGAACCCAAAGAACGACGGGCTTTATGGAGGGCTATGTCATCGGCATCTTCTTCTAATTGCTCTAGCCCAACTGCATCATCTCCAGCACTTAGCACCTGGTATGTGAATAGAGCAAATACATGAGGAATCTATCCCTTGAAGAAGTAGCATTAGGTGCAAAGTGAAAACTTGAAAAGAACCAAGATAAAATACCTTGGAGAGAAGAATCAATTGTTCCTCAAGCCGATGGTAACTCAATTCGGCTTCTGAATCAGGTGGAGGCAAACTTGTAATTACCTTTCATAAGGAGAAATTACAGGTCAATTAGATTCAAGAGATCCTATAATCAAGTAGTTCATAGCCTAATAAAATCAGTCCCCAGAGGCAGTAAAAACTGATTTTTTTTTGCACAGCGAAGCGAACTGAACTGCGCAAATAACACAACATCTTAAGTACCTTAAAGCTATAACCTTGATCAATCAAAAACTGTTGCCTTTTAGTTGAATAGTACATCTCCTGCATTCGAGCAAATAACATTGTTGGATATCAATCTCAACGAAATATATATTACACGAGCATGCACATCGATATAATCAAATAAAGAAGGATATAACTGACCTGCGTATCAGTTGAAACGAGGGAATAGAAAAATGCATTGTATTCCTCTTTACCTCCTGCCATTCTGTCCTGAAGCTTACCCTGTTGAACCCAATAACATAATTAATAAAAAAAATTTAAATCAGAGCAATTGATGGTAAGAATAACAGCTTATGTATCATGTAATGAAAACAATAGTACCAACTAGAAGAATTATCAATTATGTTGTGATTTTGTATCAGGTAACCAGAAGAAGATCCAGATTAATAGAGGTAAATGAAAACTGTCATCTGTTATCTCAAATCTCAAATCTCAATATAAGAAGACAGCACGAGTTACACCAAGAATAGTAAGAGAACAAACCTTAGCCCTAAGAATACGACCCAGGCGTTGAGCTTCCTGACGTCTTGAACCAGCATGTGATGATATTTGAATGATCACATTAGCCTCAGGAATATCGATAGAATTATCACCAACCTGAAATTTACATTAAGAAATGAATTACCCTCCTGGATAAATACTGTAACTTTTTTGGAGCTTATGATATATATATAAAATATACATACATATATAGTTTTTTAGATATAATGGCAGCTGTTTCCTATGAAGAAGAAAAAATCTTAAAACTTAATGAGATATTAAGTTTTTTTCTTTTTCTTTTTCCTCCTCAAATAGGTTATCATATATAATGAGGCTCGTATCATAAACAATATATAGGCTGTAAATGAGGAAAAATTTCAAAACAAGAAACAAAACTGTAAGAATATTTATTATTACCAAGAAGTGAAAAAGAATCTGAACCCAGGAACAGAAACAATCTACTCTGTTTTGTCATAATCACCAACACGAGTAAGAAAATACAAATGCCAGTGAAGTACCTTGGACAGGAAAATTGTGTTTACATCTCGACTAGTTTTGAAAGCTTCAAGAATTTTTGTCCTCTCAACGTGGCTGTGTGTTGCATATTTACATTGCCAGGGTTAAACATGAAACAACACAATTGAAAGCTATCTATATGAGAGAATATGGCCATGGACAACCTGGTAGCACCATAGATCATGGGCTTGCGAAGTTTCATGGCATACTCAGTGAGTGCAAACAGGTTATCAGCAAAGACGATTATCTTATCACCACGCTGCTGCTCGTGAAACCGTATGAGAAATTCACACGCTCTAAACTTGTTAGGGTTCATCACATAGAGTGCCTGCAAGTGTAAGAGGCCATTAAGAGTTTAGTAAAGCAACCGAGTAAGAATATGACTATATACAGGGAACTTGTTCACTAGGGTTCTCTTTATTCAAATATTCATTCAGCTTAAACATCTTGTGAACAAGAAAAATAGTACTAACAAAAATGACCATTTATAATAGACGGACCTGTTTTTTCTTGGAGTTTTCTTTCTTCAAATATTCAGCAAAAAACTCCTTTGTCATTGGACACCAAACTTCAGCACACTGTACATTTGCAATAAATCCACCTTTTACCAAATCCAACCAGTTTGCTTCATACAATTTGGGACCAATAAGGAAGTTCAGATCTGTAATCCTCTCGTCCTCTCTCACAAGCGTAGCTACAATCATGACATATTTTCACCTCCAAGTGGAAAGAATCAGACTAAATGTTTCTAGACATTTACTGTAATTACAGAATACATACCAGTAAGCCCCAGTTTGCAGTGAGATTTAGTGAGACTGATGACCTTTCTAAACATGTGAGCAGGAACGACATGCACCTGAACAGAACCAATGTGATTTGTTTGTTTTGTAATGCTTTTTTTAAATGTTCTTAAGCCAAAAATATATGGCTACCTCATCCATGAGTAGTAATCCCCATTCTCTGTTCCTTATTTCTTCAATAATCTTTTCAGATTCTTCAGACCGTTTTCCCCCAAAAGCAACCATGTTATACGTTGTAACAACCACCCCAGCATTACCACGGAATCTCTCTTTGCTATCTGATGTGAAACGACAGATTTGGTCATCTCGAATGGTTGACCATAGCTTGAACTGAAAAGCCCACTGATCAACGGACACAGCATTTGTGGCCAAACAGAGGCAGCTCTTTTTAATTCGGCTGGCTGCAGAAACACCAACTAGAGATTTTCCAGCACCACAAGGCAGCACAATAATGCCAGATCTTGCTCTTCCTGAAAATTCCAAGTAATGAAGTTGTAAGGTCAAGTAGAATTTTATTTGTAAACTCAACTCCAGTTCATCCAATTAGGGTAAACAAAAACAGGAATCACCGCTGAATTGCCACCGTGAATAATGAAAACATTCTTGTAAATTCTCGATATATAAGAAAGATAATGAGCTAGTAAAACTAACCAATTCCTAAACTTTTTCTCCAAAATACATAATCATCTGCTTTTCCTCGTTGCCCAATTGATCTTGGGTATTGCTTGGTTATGGTGCTGAAAATTGTTCTCTAAGAAATGTGCTCGTTCTTTATGCATAATGATTATTATATTTTGTAGTGAATTAAAAAAAAAAATAAAGAAAACAAAGAGAAAGCAAGAAAGAAAGAAAGAAAAGATTCACTTCTCTCTAAAATAATATATGGAACTTTCCCAGAATTATATGCTTAAATTTGCAAGCTAAGCATACCGTTTCCAAACATTTTACTCAAGCTCTTTTCTTGATATGGTCGTGGTTGTGCTTGAGGCTTCAATTCCATGTCAAGGTCAGGATTAACCTGCAGTATCAAACAGAGAAATAGTCCACACTATCAGACAGATAGATACCATACACATACACAAAACCAGAGAATGCCTCACCACTCTGCTGGCTATCTATAGCAGGGGAAACATATTGTTACTTACTGTATCATTTCTGAAGTCATACTCCTCTAACATCGGATAATTTAGAGCATTTGGCAAGCAACGTTGCTTGACATTTTCAACCTGTTGACAAGAAGATGTTCTATTACGAACTTTCTGACTTAAAGCCTATAAGAATCCAAAGATAATGACCTACTGGGGTGAAAAAATCTGGGACACAAAATAACATAGTCAACCCTAATACAGGTTTTAGGAAAAATAAAAAATAAAAAACCCTAATACAGGCCTCAAATTCATCTATTTCAAGAAAAAAAAAGGTGTTCGACTAACCAAAATTTTAGATTCATTGATGGTAATTGAATTTGTATACATATATGATCAAAACACCTCATGCGTCAATACGATACGAATTATAGATCAAGATGACAGACTTCAACAAGAAATAGACAAAAATGAAGAAGATATGCAACTAGACAAAGTTACAGATTATAGCAGAAGTTAAAGCATAAAAGAAAAAAGACCCTAAGACCATAAAGAAATAGGACTTTATAAAAGTTTTAAGAATCTAATCTACCGCCACTACACGTACAATACCTGTGAAGGATCAATTTCAAAGGAGTGAGTTTCTTTTTCCTCAGCTGCAGCAGCCAATTCGGCTTCATTCAGCAAACTATCAGGACCATTTCCCATCTCACCCATAGTTTTGCTAATGGTAAATCCATCATTCCCATGTGAACCCTGTAAAGAACTTGAATTAAGATACATTTCACGAGACAGGTGCCAGTGCGCAGACATGGGGGGAGATACATATAGAGAGTTAGAGTGCAGATATATGCAAATCAGCAACCGGGGTATGAAACGTGTGCCAAAATAAGTATTCTACAAAGATGAACTCTCTAAAGACGTGTAAGCAATTGACGACATACGCACTTCTAAAAGCCAGGATGAAATTCAATCTTGGGAAGGAAATAATGATTACACATATTGCAATAACTAACCCATAACAGATCCATGTAAGCCACCCTTAACGATCTAAAACCTCAAATTAAGCAATGCACTTAAGAATAAGTGGCACCACAACAATTTGCAATGCCAAGGAACTCTTACCGACCTCGGAAGTAATCCTTGCTCGAGATATAACCTCATCCTTGAGCAACCTCTTCAACACCTGCAAATCCATAGCCACCAAATTTACTAGCAACCCAAAAGTCTATGCAGGTGGGGGGGGGAGGGGAAAGGAGAAAAAACTGAACAAAATCTTGCCTCCGGAAATGGGGATTCGATAAAGTAGCGATTCTTCTTAAGCACAAGCTTTACTTTGCCATAATTGGCAGTAGAACCATGTATGAAGTCTATCATCTCTTTGGGAAGCTTGGTCTTTGACAGTTTATTCAAAACACTTATGATTGTCTCAGTTTCTAAGCCGACGGACACCGCGGCATAAAGCGAGTGAGGGGTCAAATTGTACTCGTGCATTGATTCTGGCCTAGAAATCATTCACATAACCATAAACAATTCAACAACCCACCAAAACATAAACTCTATTAGCGACTCTAATCGTGTTTAAGACTTAAAATTTAGTACCTGCAAACGGGTTCAGCAATGGCGATGAGAAAATCATAAGCTTGTTTGTACAAAGGAGAGAATGTCTCAAGGAAAATTCTTCCATCAGCGCAGGCCCACAAAGGCCGATTGGCATGATCAGGTTTCAATTCTAGTTTGCTAAAATCCCTCTTTTTCCCCTCACCTTCAAATCAATCGCAATTCACAGCACAATTTTATCAAATTCTCAAACCCACAAAAAAAAAAAACCCCAAAAAAAAAGGAAAATTCAATAAAAAGAGAAAAACGCACCATAGCGGAAATCGTCGTCGATTTCGTCGCCGAAATACGCATCTTCGTCTTCGAAAAACGGGTTCTTCTGCTCTTCCTGTATCCATTGCTTGATCAAATCAGAACATAATACCACCGGAAAAACGACATTATAAGACGAAGACAAAAAAGACGAAAAAAAAAACCTTGGCAGAAGATTTGTGCTTCTTACTAGGTCGACCTTTGTGGTCACCTGAAAAATCGAATCGAATAATTAGCAAGAAACATTAATCAATCTCCATCAAAAATATCACCAACAAAAAAAAAAAAAAGTTTCCGATGGGAGAGAGAAATTGAAGAGAATACCGTGTCCCATGATTATTGAGAGCGAAAAGAATAAAAGTTCTGATTAAGTTTCGAGATTTGCTTGAGTTGTTTTTGATTATTTTTTAATCGGTTTGGTTTTTTTTTTCTTTTTTTTTTATCTCAATATTAATTAAAGATTGAATGATCGGAGACTAAAGAGTTCGTCAGTGTGTTTGATTGAACGAACTCACGGCGAACATATATACAGAGGGAGAAGGAACCCGCCTCTACGTCCGCGCGGTGGTCGCACGCGCTGTAAATTCGAGTGGGCCCCACGAGCGGAAAAAACGACTTGTAGCTTCTTAGGATTCGACGTCGTTTCTTATTTTATGAGTAAACGACATGCCCGTTATGTACAATGTCGTTTGCTTCGACCAATAAAACGAATACGATAGATTTACTTCCTTTAATGAAAGAAAGGACTTGTGGTTAATTCCATTGCTGTTTTCCTTCGATAAAAAGCTACTCGTTTCCTCTTTTTATTGAAAAGGCATGTCGCTTATTCTAGTGTCGTTTTTTTGGGCAATAAAACGTCTTAAGATTCATGGTTCATACATAAAACTACGGCCCAGTAATCAATGATTCATATTTAAATTTTAAATTTTTATGAGAAAAAAATATTATAACATAATTAAAATTATATGTTTAAACGCATAAAACAAACAGATGCTATAGTTTTTTTTCTAATTGGTGGTCATCTTATGAACACATGATATTATCTTAAAAACGACATCTTGCCCCTATTGAATTGTCGTATTTTAATAAACAACAAAACAAAATGTGTCTTCACTCTAAATAGGGAGAAAACTAAAAATATTATTCACGAATAAAGATAGTAAAAAATATTGTTTGTCACTCAACTTTTTTTCATTCAATTAATAAAAAAAATATTAAAATAACACCATTATTTAAAATGACATAAATGATAGACTTTCACGGTGTCTCTTCTATATAAATTCTAACACTGGAAGGTTGGCTTTGACTTCTTTGTTTTTTTTTTTTTTTTTCCTGGAAAGATTGGCTTTGACTTGTCCTTCATTTCATTGTTCCTCATTTAAAAGTTAAAACGTGACGTCGTTTCCTTCATACATAGAGAGACTGAGAGATACCAGAAGTCGGGTCGTACCCGTCAACAAAACCGGTTCGAATCTTCAAACACGGTTTATTTGTCTAATTGTCTGCTTTGATCTTCAAGCCCGATTCACTTTGCTCTCTCCCTCTCTCTGCAACTTTCTTCTTCGTCGTCGTCGACTCGGAGACGAGCCTCACAGAAAATGAGCGGCCACGACTCCAAGTACTTCTCCACCACCAAGAAGGGAGAAATCCCTGAGCTCAAAGAGGAGCTCAATTCTCAGTACAAGGTTCCAATCTCTCTCTCTCTTCCTATACATGTTCTTGTATATGCATTTGTATATCTATATGCCACCCAGATCTTCGATCTGCGTCGCTTAGAATTTTCGATTTTCGTTGAGTTGCGGTGTTTTTGCGGCGTATCGTGGAGATTTATGCGCAGATCTGTTCGTTCATGCTTTGATTCTTTGCTTAGATTGCTTTTTCTGGACTCGATTGGATATTGCTTCGTTTCATATAGCTTGTTCTGGATTAGGATTGTTGTGCGGTTTCGGTTGACGATATGTGTTCCGTTTGGTTCCCGGGAAACAAGTGGGGAAACAAGTGGGGAAATGGGAGGAAATCGGGGCATTTTGTTAATTCTACACGATGGTGAATGTATAAACGACTTGAAGCTCTCAATTCTGTTTTTATTCAAACGACTGAGCAGACATTGTAAATTTCTCGCGAAATAGCTAGTTTGATCTTGCATCTATGAGATCTTTAAGCTTTTGCAGATAATTAACATTTATGCGGATTCAAATAGGGAATAAAGTTTTTTTTTTTTTTTAACATTCTAGAATGCAAATTAGATCGCAACTTATGAAATTGTTGTTTGTAATTGAATGTAACTTTTTTTCCCCATGCGTATACAGAAAAGAAACTGTATATTAGTTTTAGGGCGTTTTGTTGATCTCGATTTTTTGTTTCATCAGTTTCTTTGTACCTCTTGTGAAGTTGTGTGAATCTATTTGTTCTTTTATTTGTCGTGCAGGATAAGAGAAAAGATGCTGTCAAGAAAGTGATTGCTGCAATGACAGTTGGGAAGGATGTGTCATCACTCTTCACGGATGTAGTCAATTGCATGCAAACGGAAAATTTGGAGCTGAAGAAGCTTGTGTATTTGTATCTCATAAATTATGCTAAAAGTCAGCCGGACCTAGCCATACTTGCAGTAAACACATTTGTTAAGGTAAACGACTTAAATAAACCTCGTTTCTCTCTACATTTTGAGATTTATTTTATTACATCATTAGGAGGACAAAGGGAAGAAATGCTTGTTTGATGTTCTCGTTATTTCCTGTCTGGATATAACTATTAGTTAATCCAGATTCTCTTTGTATGAAAGCAACCTATATGATTTGTCAGAAGGATCTATCTTGCTAACTTCAAACTCTGGGGTTGGAAGAGTACGCTTGATATTATACTTGATGACCCTTCTATTTTGTTGCAATTTTGTTTCCAAATGAATGTACTTTGCTTTTTCCAAGTTTTAGCTGTTATTTGTGGCACTTTTACTGTTTCTTTCGTTTCAAGTTTATTAACTTGCGAGAACACAACTTTTTTTTCCCTATCTAGTTGGTCAAGTTAAGTGGATGTCCTTTATGTGTGGCATTTTTTCCAGTGAGAAAGATTTATATTAGTAAATGCATTACACAGAGGAATATGGAAGGTCTGCAACAATATGTATCACATCACCAATAGGATGCACAAACTGAGATGCAGTGGTGCTATCCCAAAAGATCAAGGAACTTGTTATCATTAGATGGAGTTTAATTTATGTTTTAGCCGTAAATTTTTAGCAAATGAATGTTCTTATTAATGGCATTTAATGCTATTATGCATCTTTAACGGATGTGATATGATCATTTCTGCAGGACTCACAGGATCCCAATCCTTTGATTCGTGCTTTGGCCGTGCGCACAATGGGGTGCATTCGTGTTGATAAAATTACAGAATATCTTTGTGATCCTCTTCAGAGATGTCTTAAGGTTGTTGCTGACTAAGTTTTGGACATTCTAGGGTTTTTGTAATCTGGATAACAAGATTCTGATGAATTACTTGCAGTCTGTGGTGTACTGACTAATTGATCTGTTGATAGGATGATGATCCATATGTTCGCAAGACAGCAGCCATATGCGTCGCCAAACTTTATGACATAAATGCTGAGTTGGTTGAGGATAGGGGTTTTCTGGAATCTCTGAAGGATTTGATATCCGACAACAATCCAATGGTTGTAGCAAACGCTGTTGCTGCTCTGGCTGAAATTCAAGAGAATAGTAACAGACCCATTTTTGAGATCACAAGTCATACACTGTCTAAGCTGCTTACTGCTTTAAATGAATGCACAGAGTAAGTTTACATAAATTTCTGTAAATATATTTTATTTGTTTGTTTCTTTTATTAAAATGTAACTTTGATCCTAGGTATTTGATTGGTTTCTTTGCCTTCTATATATTGCTTTTTATAGGAATTTTCTTTGTGATCTTTGTATTTTATGTTTTGAGTTGAATTGATAACGTTTGCAGGTGGGGCCAAGTTTTTATACTGGATGCTCTGTCTAGATACAAGGCAGCTGATGCTCGTGAAGCTGAAAACATAGTGGAGAGAGTGACACCACGACTACAACATGCTAACTGCGCAGTTGTACTTTCAGCTGTGAAGGTGATGCTTTGGCTGATCTCGTTTGGCATCATCTCATTGTTGCTACCACATTGCCATCAACATTTTTCATGCTCTTGTTATCCATCATTAACAAACTTTCTCCTGCACTTTCCTTGCAGATGATCCTGCAACAAATGGAACTAATAACTAGTACTGATGTGGTTAGAAATCTTTGCAAGAAGATGGCTCCTCCACTTGTGACATTACTCTCTGCTGAACCAGAAATACAATATGTTGCATTGCGGAACATAAACCTTATAGTACAAAGACGGCCTACAATCCTTGCTCATGAAATTAAGGTGAATTAAATCATTCTGGGTTCTTGCCTGTTCCTTATAATTTCTAAGGTTCTTGCCTGTTGAAGAAAGATCTTGTCTATAATTAGTTAGTCTTTTGCTAGGTATTCTTCTGCAAGTACAATGATCCCATTTATGTGAAGATGGAAAAGTTGGAAATCATGATCAAGCTGGCTTCTGACCGAAATATAGACCAGGTGTGTAAATTTTTATCGTAGTTAACAAGTTCTGAGTAAACTTATCTACTGGCAATTTGCTAATAAGTTTATTTAATTTTTTCCTTTTTTCCATTACGTTTTTGTAGGTTCTCTTGGAGTTTAAAGAGTATGCTACAGAAGTTGATGTTGATTTTGTTAGAAAAGCTGTTCGTGCAATTGGCCGTTGTGCCATCAAATTAGATAGGGCAGCTGAGCGGTGCATTAGTGTTCTACTTGAACTGATTAAGATTAAAGTGAACTATGTGGTTCAAGAGGCCATTATTGTCATCAAAGATATCTTTAGGAGATATCCCAATACGTAAGTTATATTATTTGATTTGTGAGAAGGATATCTTCTTCTTCTTCTTTAGGAGATATCCCAAACTTTGTGCGTTCTCTCTTTCTTGCTTTACATCGTATCTTTGAATCCTATTTTATCTTTCTCTTGCTTTACAGCTATGAATCCATTATTGCAACACTATGCGAGAGCCTGGACACTTTGGATGAACCAGAAGCTAAGGTATTAGTGTCCTTCCCTTGTTACTGTGCAGGTTCACTGCTTGATGCATATAGAAACGAGTCTCATTGTTTCCATGCTCATACATAAGGCTTCCCTTTTTTGTTAACTTGATTTAGGCATCAATGATCTGGATAATTGGCGAATACGCGGAGAGAATTGATAATGCTGACGAGCTCCTTGAGAGCTTTCTGGAAAGTTTCCCTGAAGAGCCTGCACAAGTCCAGTTGCAACTGCTGACTGCAACTGTCAAACTTTTCCTTAAGAAACCAACTGAAGGGCCTCAGCAGATGATACAGGTCTGTTTTAGTATTATATTAATAACATTAAATGATCCTGCTTTCTATTTTCCTGTCCCCACCCTGAAATTGTTATTGAAAGGGCCATGTCCTCCCTATATATCTCAAGAAAGAGTACGAGAATTTCATGTGTATACGGCTACTTTGGATTACAACAAATTGGGTATCTATTCCAAAAAATCTTCTAAGTGTTTTTAAATGGCCTTATTAGAGCTTCACAAAATACCCTCGACCAAAATGGAAACAAAGTAGCCAATCTGGAACCCTTTTTATAAAATTCTCTGTGACATGTTTAACTTAAAGCTCTACTTCTCGATTGTGTGTACATTGAATGATTAGTAAACCATTTTGTACATGTAGATTAAATTCATTCGAATTAAAATGTTGTTGGTTTTTGTGTGTACTGTGCACGACATGACCATAGACAACTGATTCCATGGTCACTAATGTAGAGGGAATTGCCAATCCATTATGATTAAGAGGTGGATTTTTATTTATATCTGAAAGCTAAAATGCAGTATCATGACTATAAAGAATTTCCTTCTTAACATGAGCTACAAGTATACTGTTTTTGATAGTTTTTCAGGAGATTCTCACGATCTGGATTTATATGTTTACAGGTTGTCTTGAATAATGCGACTGTAGAAACAGATAACCCTGACCTTCGGGATCGTGCGTACATATATTGGCGTCTCTTGTCAACTGACCCTGAGGTGTGGTTCAGCTCAGAATATGTTTTTGCCTTTTCTTTTTCTTGACAGTTACTTCATTTCACTTTTTATTCTATTCTTCTCTGAGGAAAAGGAGTGGTGGTGTTGTCTTGGCATGTATGTCAGACAGTTAATATTGTGGTATCATCCCATGCATGTGCCACAGCTAACATTAGCTTCTCGGTTGACCCCTAGATAGGACTAGACAATGGAACTCAACAAAGTCTCGATCTTACTTCAAGTGGTAGGATCCAATATATGACCTAATAACTCTTATGCCTTTTTGGTTCCACACAATGACTAAGCTTATTTCAAGTCTTCAAGTAGAGTCAGCTTTGATGTGGTTACTTCAGAAAGTGGGATTGGGACGTATTAGATGCTGTCAGGACTACATATTCTGGGTCTGACAGGACTCTTTTTTGTGCAGTCTGCGAAGGATGTTGTGTTAGCAGAGAAGCCAGTGATTAGCGATGATTCAAACCAGCTTGATCCATCTCTTCTGGATGAGCTTCTTGCCAACATCGCTACATTATCTTCTGTGTATCACAAGCCCCCAGAAGCGTTTGTAACGCGCGTGAAGACTACAAACCAGAGAACGGAAGATGATGAGTATGCAGAAGGAAGCGAAGCCGGGTATTCTGAATCTTCTGCGCCTGTTGCTGATGGCGCTGCATCTCCATCAAGTAGCTCTGGAAGTGTTCCATATGCTGGAGCGAGACAACCAGGTCCTGCACCAACTCAGCCCGCACCTGCTGCTCCAGTTCCAGATCTACTAGGTGATCTGATTGGCTTGGATAATAGTGCCATTGTTCCTACGGATCAGCCTGCTACTCCAGCTGGGTAAGTGTGGTGGAGCATGCAAACTATTTAAGTTACGGAGGTCAGGAGTCAATTAGTTGCAAGGAATCTCTTGATAGGACTTACTGAATTTTATGATGTTCATTGCAGCCCTCCATTGCCTGTTTTACTGCCGGAATCAACCGGTCAAGGTTTGCAGATCAGTGCTCAGCTCACACGACGGGATGATCAAATCTTTTACAGTTTATTGTTTGAGAACAACTCACAGGTTGCTCTTGACGGTTTCATGATTCAATTCAACAAGAATACATTTGGTGTTGCAGCTGCTGGACCGTTGCAGGTAGCTAGCTTTAAGGTTTTTCTTTTTGGGGGGTCTTTTATCCCTTGCCTCAAATTTCTTACTCTATGTTTTATGGGCTATTAGGTTCCACAATTGCAACCTGGGACATCTGCAAGGACACTTCTGCCGATGGTTATTTTCCAAAATATGTCTCAAGGTCCTCCAAGCTCACTCCTTCAGGTTGCTGTAAAAAACAATCAACAACCAGTGTGGTACTTCAATGATAAGATCTTGTTGCACGTGTTCTTCACTGAGGAAGGAAGAATGGAGCGTGCAAGCTTTCTCGAGGTACGACTACATTCATCTCCTCTTTAGTGATTAATATTAACAGGGACCTCTATTTGGTTAAACGTGAACGTGTCATAAGAAGCTGTAGAACTTAAATACCGTATTGCATGCATAATGTTATATTGTCCTCCATCCCTCTATTGAAGCAATGGGGTAAGCCGTTGAGTGGGCTTTGTTTGTGTGGCAAATTGCCATATAAGAATTCAGATGATTGTCTTCCTATTAAAGAAAAAGGAAAGATTGTTTTCGTGATTTGAACCAGTCTTTGATCGTAACAATGCCCCACTTGCAGACATGGAGATCCCTGCCCGACTCAAACGAGGTGTCAAAGGACTTCCCTGGTGCCGTGATAAGCACAGTGGAAGCTACTCTGGACCTGCTGACTGCCTCAAACATGTTCTTTATCGCAAGACGCAAGCACGCAAACCAGGATGTTTTCTACTTCTCGGCAAAACTCCCTCAAGGAACACCTTTCTTGATCGAACTCACCACAGTCGTTGGAAACCCCGGAGTCAAGTGTGCAATCAAGACTCCAAACCCTGACATGGCACCTATTTTCTTTGAATCCATTGATACTCTTCTTAGGGCTTAATTCTGTTTATATACTTTTTTTTTTCTTTTTGCTATTTTGGTTACTATTTGTAAAATCGGTTCTATTGAAGTTTTGGTTTGTCTTTTCTGGCCCCTTTTTCTTTCCCCTGTTATTCTTTGTATTCTACCTGTTGTGCCACTTATTATTGATTAGAAACATTGTAACAGAGGTTAATATGTATCAGCAGTTTTACATTGCGATTGCTTGGTTGCATATTTTTCCAATTTTTGTCACTAATCCCTGCCCTTTCTTTTCCTTTTCTTCCAATATGTTTTCTTTTATGTTTATCACCCCTATTTGTTAGCAGAACAAAATTCAAAATATGGCATTGTTTAGCTTGAAAGTGTTCAGGAATTCAAAGCGAGACATCAATGAAAATGACATGATAAACCAAGTTTTATTAGCAAAATAACTTTTCAAAAATTTTTATTTGTATTTTTATTTGTAAAATGACTGACAGATCAAGAATGAATGATCATTTTTTTTTTTTACGAAGAGCAACCGGGTGGTGTCATTATTAAGTAGTCTACATTTTTAAACTCAAAACTTTTTTTGATAATAATAATAATAATAATAATAATAATAATAATAATAATAAAACTCAAACTATTAAGTTATTAAAATGTTGTTGCAGGTTGGTCTAAGAGAAAATTATTTGCAAAAGAGAAAACGAGTATCTTTTTATCTTTTTTTTTTTTTTTTTTTCATTTCTCTTGCATTGGAAATATTCTAATTTCCTTGAGTTAGAACCCGGATTTTAGAATTAACGCATCAAATTATTTCCTCAAGTCTAAACCAGAAACAAGAAGAGAAAAAATCTTCAAACTGAGTTCGTATTCTACCTTATTTGTCTCATTTCACTTTTTCGAAAGTTGAATTTATTTCTTTTCCTTATGATTAGTTAGTTTATTACTATAATGTTTAGGTCAATTTAAAAATAAAATAAAAAAAGAATAGTAGAAGCACTGTATGATATGATACGACTTGTACTTATCCGTGTAACAATAGTAATTCGACGTTCAATATCAGTTTTTAAATAAATTCTTATCTTAGAATTTTTGTGGTTGCAGATGTAGACTAGTGTAAAGTTCAAACCTTTACTAGAAGGTAAGATCTAAATATTATCCCACTTGGGACATATACTATGAAGGTAGAGTATTTAGATGTGACATAAAACCTGAAAAATAACTTCAACTGGCACTTTTGGGTGAATTGAAGTGATTTTTCACCATGTAAAGCTAAACTTCATATAATTTTTTGTGGATTTTCTTGAGCAGGAAT